>NC_073381.1:16195270-16495270 GCF_028641065.1 Leucoraja erinaceus
TATTGAAGGTAGGCATGCAGGTGCAGCAGGCAGTAAAGAAAGCGAATGGTATGTTAGCTTTCATTGCAAAAGGATTTGAGTATAGGAGCAGAGAGGTTCTACTGCAGTTGTACAGGGTCTTGGTGAGGCCACACCTGGAGTATTGCGCACAGTTTTGGTCTCCAAACTGAGGAAGGACATTATTGCCATAGAGGGAGTGCAGAGACGGTTCACCAGACTGATTCCTGGGATGTCAGGACTGTCTTATGAAGAAAGACTGGATAGACTTGGTTTATACTCTCTAGAATTTAGGAGATTGAGAGGGGATCTTATAGAAACTTACAAAACTCTTAAGGGGTGGACAGGCTAGATGCAGGAAGATTGTTCCCGATGTTAGGGAAGGCCAGGACAAGGGGTCACAGCTTAAGGATAAAGGGGAAATCCTTTAAAACCGAGATGAGAAGAACTTTTTTCACGCAGAGAGTGGTGAATCTCTGGAACTCTCTGCCACAGAGGGTAGTTGAGGCCAGTTCATTGGCTATATTTAAGAGGGAGTTAGATGTGGCTAAGGGGATCAGGGGGGTATGGAGAGAAGGGAATAGGTACGGGATACTGAGTTGGATGATCAGCCATGATCATATTGAATGGCGGTGCAGGCTCGAAGGGCCGAATGGCCTACTCCTGCACCTAATTTCTATGTTTCTATGTTTCTATCAGAGTGATGGCAAGAGCAAAGTATGGAGGAGAGAAGGAACTGCCCACCTCATCTGTGAAACACGGTGGTGGGGGTGTCATGGCCTGGGCATGTATGGCTGCTGGAGGTACTGGCTCACTTATTTTCATTGATGATACAACTGCTGATGGTAGTAGCATAATGAATTCTGAAGTGTATAGACACATCCTATCTGCTCTAGTTCAAACAAATGCCTCAAGACTCATTGGCCGGCGGTTCATTCTATAGCAAGACAATGATCCCAAACATACTGCTAAAGCAACAAAGGAATTTTTCAAAGCTACAAAATGGTAAATTCTTCAGTGGCCAAGTCAATCACCCGATCTGAACCCAATTGAGCATGCCTTTTATATGCTGAAGAGAAAAATGAAGGGGACTAGCCCCCAAAACAAGCATAAGCTAAAGATGGCTGCAATACAGGCCTGGCAGAGCATCACCAGAGAAGACACCCAAAAACTGGTGATGTCCATGAATCGCAGACTTCAAGCAGTCATTGCATGCAAAGGATATGCAACAAAATACTAAACATGACTACTTTCATTTACATGACATTGCTGTGTCCCAAACATTATAGTGCCCTGAAATGGGGGGGACTATGTATAAACACTGCTGTAATTTCTACATGGTGAAACCAATATGTGTAAAAATGGTCTTTATTAAAATCTTACAATGTGCACTTTAACCACATGTGATTTGTTTCTATTACAAATCTCAAATTGTGGAGTACAGAGGCAAATAAATGTTGGGTCTTTGTCCCAAACATTATGGAGAGGACTGTATATCACAAATGTGGCTTGCTTCAGCAACATAGCCCTTTGAATATTGTAACTTGAACAGAAGCTTTCTGGCCAGGACTCAAGGGCCTGAGCTACAGGGAAAGGCTAGGACTTTAATCCTTGGAGCGTAGTTGGATGAGATGTGATTTTACAGAGGTGCATAAGATATTGAGGGGAATAGATTGGGTGAATGGACAGAGTATTTTACCAAGAGATGGGGAAACAAGAACCAGAGGACCTAGGTTTAAGGTGAAAGGGGAAGTATATTTAATGGATTTCAGGGGCAGCTTTTTCACAGTGATGGGTATATGAAATGAGCTGTCAGAGGGAGGTAGTTGAGGCAGAAATTACAACAACAGTTAAAAGACATTTGGACAGCCAAAGAGGTTCCAACAGAACAACAAAACTTAATCTCCAGCTGTGTCTTCTGTAAAAGCTGTGATTTTAATAATTTTGTATATCTCTGGCATTTTGTGATATTGAAACACTTTTCAAATTGAAGTAAATAAACTACAATAAACAGCTGAACCCATTTATAATGAATAGCATTAATACTATTATGTTCTGATCTACAGCTCGACATTTCACTATGCCAACATGAGCTTATATGCAATACCATTGAGAGAAAAACAATATTAATAAAATTATAATCTATATGCAGGGCGTTCCAGGAGTTTATGGGCCAAAGGGAGATTCTGGGTATAAGGTAAGTTGGTGTGATCTTGCGACTATTTGCACAGACTTCCACAAAAAGAAATGTTCATTTTCATTTATGACGAACACCACCATTTTCTGACAGGGGATACTTGGAAATCCAGGGCAACCAGGAAGAGATGGGGACCCAGGCATTGAGGTATAACTTCTTCAATTCGCATGTAAAACACATTCAATATATATATGAATTTTATTTGTAAGAGTAAACTATATTAATTCTTCTAATTACTATTTTTAGGCATATCAAGGGCAACAGGGACCAAAAGGACAAAAAGGCATTACTGGACCCAAGGTTAATGGACTGTTCTCTTGTTTTGGGATAATTTGATCAATGATACAAAACAAAAAGTCTGCAATTATTTTCTTTATTTTAAAGGGAGAGAAAGGACTTCCAGGACCTCGAGGTCATGAAGGTCACATAGGAAAACGTGTAAGTAAATAAATATATAACTTTTTTTGATATTCTGATTCTAATTCAGAACTGCTTTATATTTAATAGCAGGACTGTCCACATGATCCTACAAGTGCATATCACTGGCTGCTACATTGAGAACATTTCTACCAAATAATTTCACAGGGCTTTCCCCATTCAAGATATTTAAAAAGAAACATTTCCTGACTCAATAAACCTTGTAGTCAAGTCTCTGTTTCTTCTATCATGCAATAAATGTCAATTTTACATGATCTTTTAATCTTATACAATAGGGACCAAAAGGCCATAAAGGTAATGCAGGAATACCTGGATGGCATGGGATTGTTGGATATCCTGGAAACCAAGTAAGTTTTATAATCTCAAAAAATTGTTCTTTCTACAGATCAGTATTTTAATAATTGACATGTTCTATTATTTGACAACCTGTGTTAATATTTTTCCCCCCTATAGGGTCATGTAGGATACCCAGGAGCAAGTGGATTAAAGGTATGGTAGAACTTGTTTGACATACTATAACATCTCAGCACAATGAGAGAATTGTTTGATCTGCCACCATTGACAGAAGAGTCTTGTGCTATCTTTATTCTTGAACCCAATCTACTCTAATGAAATGGATGCCTGTCATAAAATCTGTCAAGCTGAAATTGATTTCTTGTACAGGCAAATCTTTAACAGATTCCCATATATCATGATTGCCCACTTTCTTCAACCTGCACCTATTAAACAAATTCTTGCTATTTATGATTTTTTTGTGGGATCTTGTATAGATGTTTTGCAATGCAACAATAGTGAAAATATTCTAGTAGTAATCTACTGAAACTGGAAGTAGATGGACAATACCGAAGATGTGATAATGTACTAAATAAATAGAAGTTATTTCTTCTCCCTTCTCACATTTTGCTCAGTATTATAATAACCTCCAATACTTGAGACTTCTGGTGGTAACATTCAATGCTCGCAGAATAACGTATTGATATTATCAGTCTGATCCATGGCTTACAATCTGCCAGATCTTCTTTTGCATAATACTGATGGGTTGAGAAATATTTAGGGCAATTCAAGATTCAAGCCAGTTTATTGTCATGTGATAATAATGTGACATCAAGATATCATGTGATAGGACAATGAAATTCTTGCTTTGCTTCAGCACAACAGAATATGGTAGGCATCACTACAGAACAGATCAGTGTGTCCATATACCATTATATAAGTATATACACACATGAAAAAATAAACAGATAAAGTGCAAATAAACAGATAACGGGCTATTAATGTTCAGAGTTTAGTTTGAGTTGAGTTTAATAGCCAGATGGCTGTGGGGGAGAAGAAACCATTACCATAATTTTCATCTTCCTGATGAAGTTGAATTTCAAACCATGTTAATTTCTTAAAGGACACTAAACACATGGTAAATATTTATTTAAAAGATCTGAATAATTGCAAGTTGCCATTTATTTGTCACAATTTTTTTTTTAAACTAACTACTGAAAATTAATTATTATACCTCAGGGGGATAAAGGTGCTGATGGAAGACTGGGTTCTGAAGGTCTAAAGGTAATGTAAAAATGTTACATAAAATTACAATTTAGTGGTACTAAGAAGTAATTATAACAGTACTGACATCTTCCAATATCTTTTGTTTAAGGGTGGAAAAGGAGGAAAAGGACCAAAAGGAGAAGTAAGTAAAGCAATTCATATGATTACCAAGCAAAGAAGGCAAATTATTAAGAAATTTGGAGACACAAGGAACCACAGATGCTGGTTTACAAAAAGAGACACAAACTGTTGGAATAACTTAGCTGGTCAGGCAGTATCTCTGGAGAACATAGATGGGTAACCTTTTCCATAAATTAAAACCAGCCATGCTTGTTTCTGGATTTCAATACCCAAAGCTTCCATTGTAATATTAAAGGAGCACCTGTGAAAGAGTACATTTTCACAGATGGTATCACTGGTATTGCCATACAATGATAAACAGACCGTGAAAAACACTGACTCTACATGATTGACTTTCATATTTGTCTTCAAGGGGCAGTGACCTTTTCTAATATCAGACCTTGTATCCTACACAATCCAGTAGCACAGAGAATGCAGAATTTCCATTCCATTCTAGCTGGTCTCTGATCATCAGTCCTTACTAATCAGCCAGCCAGTGATTCCCAGTCAATACAATGTTATGTTTCACAATGGGTTTCGCAAATAAGTCAGTTTGTGATTCAAATGTATTTGGTAATGATTAGCACTCAAATTCATATTCACGAAATACAATTTTTTTCTGTTTGTAGAAGTGATATTGTGATTACATATACATGCTTTTCTATGAAGAAGGGTTTCGGCCCGAAACGTCGCCTATTTCCTTCGCTCCATAGATGCTGCTGCACCCGCTGAGTTTCTCCAGCATTTTTGTGTACCTTTTCTATTAGGTACTGTGTTTCCAATTTATGTTATATATTTGTGCATATTTGCCAATGTACATGTTGATGTACTTATGTAGTGCACATCATAGAATGCATGATTGATTTGCTACATAACTGGTTTGCTTAGTAGTCAGATACTTTCTCGAGCAAGTGTTGCAGCTATTCATTGATTTTGGGAGATTGTAAAATACTTCAGTTGCTGACAGATTATCGCTATTGTTGAACCATGATACATCCCTTTTTAAATAACTATGAAGAATCTTTTTCTTACACTTTGCACTTTTGAAAGTTGAGTCCTATAACTGTTATTATTTTAAAATATTGGATTAAAACTGATCTGCATGAAGGGTAGCCATTGGTCTCAGTGACATTTTCATTTTAATTGTTATTTTGTGAAGAAGTTGCCACCTGTTCTCTTCACCCCATAATTAGCTATTTTTCTTACTTTGCCCATGTGCCTTGCTCTGGAATTCTGGTGCTGCATTTCCTTCCATAAAATCCATCAACTTGCCCAAGGATTAGATCCTCCCCGTCAATTATTTTTGTTCCTCTTACGCCATAGGATGCTTTCCAATTTAAGATGACTACTAAGTACAAGTCATCACTTTTTAGAATATATAATTATTTTGAAGCTTTTTATTTCATTTTCTAGCCAGGTGGTAGAGGTGATTCTGGACTTGTGGGTCTCAAGGGTAAAAGAGGACCTCCTGGAAAACCAGGCTGTAGGGGTTCACTTGGAGAACGTGGTATTGCTGGTGAAACGGGCTTCCCTGGATTTTCTGGACCTGCTGGACCTCCAGTAAGTAAAATTTGACATCTTAAACTATGTGCATTAATGTTACATCTCAAATCAACTTTTGTGACTTTGTGAGAATAGAAATATTAGACATAACAATATTGTCATGGCAAGCTTAAATCAAAATGGTGGAGAAATATCCAGTGAATTTGAGGTGTAATGATTACGTTGGTTAAAAAGGTATTTATCTAGAAATTAAATCACGCAGAACTATGTTCTTAAATACAATGTGTTTGAATTTTGAAGTCTTCTGAGTAAATTATGAAGACATTATTTTGCAAGAAATTCAACCTTCTGGGCATGATGGATGTACGTGCACATTTGTTGTTTAGCACATGGTATGTGCACCAAGCAACACCATCCATTGTGCATTGTCGTATTGAGCTTTGCCACTTGGAACTGGGTCATGTTTTTCTCCACCAGGAAAGTTGTTGACCATCCACAAAGTACATCTTCAAAGCCCATCAATACCTATACTTCATTAGAAGATTGAGGAGAGTCAGTATGTCGACAATTACTCTTGAACCTCTACAGATGTGTGGTAGAGAGCATATTGACTGGTTGCATCATGGCCTGGTTCAGCAACTCAAACATCCAGGAACAAAGGAGATTACAAAAAGTGGAAGGCACTGCCCAGTTCATAACGTGCACTGCGCTCGTCACCATCAAAGGGATCTATAGGAGGTGCTGCATCAAAAAAAGTTAGCATTATCAAGGACCCACACCCTGCCCACACTCTCTTTTCACTCCTGCCATCGGGAAGAATGTATAGGAGTTGAAAATTGTGACCTCCAGGTTCATGAACAGCATCCAGTGTGTCATCCATGGAGTGCTGTGTTTGCAAACCTGTTGTGCAGCTGCAATTAAAAACTCCATAGTTATTTTTCATTACATATGATAATTAAACACTCTTGGCCACTTACCTTTACATATTGCTTCAGAGATTGCCTGGTGTCGTGTGAGGCTGCAGTAAGGTCACACAATAATTTTGAGTGAAGTCCAAAGTTGTTTCTCCACTTCACTCGGACTCATTCCCCTTAGTGTGCTGCATGAGCTGCAACAATAGGACAGGTGTTGGAGCCAGAGCAAAATTACCTTGAGGCAAAAATACACTGTTCGGTGGGGGCGCTGCGAGATGGCTGCCCTGCCAGCAGTGTGTTCATTATTTCCACTTTTTGTGTTTTTTTTAGTGTGTCCAAATGTTTGTTTTAGTTTCTCTCGTGTGGGTGGTGGTGAGGGGGTGGTAAGGGGGGAACAGCTTTGGGTCGCCTCCTCAACGGAGAGGTGACTTTTCCATGTTGCCTCCCTCACGGCCTAACAGCATGGACTGGAGTGGCCTTTCCCAGAGTCGGGCCCGGAGTTTCAGCAGTGGGTGCAGGGTGGACTTTTCATCGCGGAGCGGGCAAGCCCTTGCCGGGGTCGCCAGAAGGGAGTGCTCTGATCAGTGGCCCGCGGACTGTTACATCCTGACGCCGTGGTCTGCGGAGCTTCTAGCCGCGGGCGCGCCGTGGACTTACCATCCGGAGCCTGGGTTCCCTGGGGACTGCCAGTTCAACAAGTTAACGACGCAGTTTTGCCAGGACGGCGGGAAGTCCAGGCAAAGAGGCTGCCGGTCGGAGGCCAGCGGGTAACGATCCAAGGGCTGTGGCGGGGACTGCCAGAGAAGAGCTCCATCCGCCAGCCTGCGGCCTACAACATCCTGAAGCCGCGGTTTCCAGTAGGAAAGCGGCGATTCGGGACCTCCAAGCCGCGGAGTGTGTTCGACCGTCCCGATGAGAGGGCCTGTACATCCGGCCGCCCGTAGCGGCGACTGCGGAGGTTAATGGCCCCGACCACAGGTGAACAATGGAGGAGGACTGACTGTACTTTGTGCCTTCCACACAGTGAAGAATGCTGTGGTGAATGTTTGTGTTAAATCTTATAGTGTATTGTGTGTTCTTTTTTATTGTACCGCTGCTGGCAAATTCATTTCACTGCACTTGTATGTGTATGTGACGAATAAAACTGATTGATTGATTGAGGCCCTGACAAAGCAGAGCAGGAAAGGTACATGGCTGCTGTCCTTAGCCTCTAAGTTTGTTCAAAGAGTACTTTTTCTATCTCCAAGGCAATATATGCAAGATTTTCCGTCAGAAGTGGTCTCCTGAATTATGTCATGCTGAAGATGGAGCCACAGTACGTATGTGTGCCAAGGCTACTCTGCCAATAGATCGCGGTCACTCTGAACTTCATACCTTCGATCTCATTCCATGTAGCTGAATTATGTCATAATTCCCATGCACTAACAACGATCACCCATACACTAGTTGTACCTTACAACACTGGGGACAATTACAGAAGCCAATTAGCCTACATATTTGCACATCTTTGGAAGGTGGGAGCACCTGGAGAAAACCCACACAGTCGCAGAGAGAACATCCAAACTCCGTACAGGCAGCACTCGAGGTTAGGATCGAACCTGGGTCTCTGACACTTGTGAGGCAGCAACTCTATCGACGTGTCACTGTGCCGCTATTTTACTTTAAAATAAATTGATATTTTGAACTCATGCCACTCGGCATGATAGCAGCATTATGATTTATATTGCAATACAATTATAAATCTTTGTAACACACAGCAAATTTTGAATTGCTTTCATCTATTTTAGGGTCCTGTTCTACCCGCCAGTCATGTGATTGAGGTCTGCAAAAGATTTGTTCTTGAACAGATGTCGCTATATACAAGTATGGTGCGAAGGAAATGTATCAGCGCATGCCCTCTTTATGGAGATGTTTCCACAGGACCTCCTGGACCAGTTGGTGAAAAAGGACAACCTGGGAAACCTGTGAGTTACAGATAGTTCACGTTTGTGTATAGAACAATGTTGATTTTTGCTGCACAAATACATAGGCATTTCCTGCACCAAAGTTTTGAAGAACAAGTAAGAATAAAGAGTTCCTACATATTATACAGAACTAATGAACGAAAAGAGCAATCACACTGTCCGAAGTATATTACCAACCTCTAAGCAATCAAAGAGAGCTACAAGAACAAGAAGGAGCCTACATTTTAAAAAGTACTGAAACATTGGGGCACCACAAGTGGGTGATTTCAATCACTCAAAATATTATATTCCTATTCCTTCGCTCATTAGATGCTGCCTCACCTGCTGAGTTTCTCCGGCATTTTTGTCTACCTTTGATTTTACCAGCATCTGCAGTTCTTTCTTAAACTAAATATTAACATGATCACTGACAAACTCAAGGGCACAGGTGGCACAGCATTCATGAATTTCATTCAGGAGAGTTCTTTCTTAAACTAAATATTAACATGATCACTGACAAACTCAAGGGCACAGATGGCACAGGATTCATGAATTTCATTCAAGAGAACTATTTTATCCCTGTGAGTAGGTGCGATTCTGGGTTTGGTTTTAGTAAATGAGGTCGGATAGCTGGAAGGTGTATCAGTGGAAAAGCATTTTTGTGGTAGTGATCGTAACTAATAGAATTAGCATAATTACAGAAAGGAATGGATGCTGAAAACAAATGAGAAATAATGTATTTGGGAGCAGCAAGAAGGCAAGAAAACGTGCAATAAGATTTAAGATTCAAGTGAGTTTATTGTCATGTTTCCCAGATAGGACAATTAAATACTTGCTTTGCTTCAGTACAACAGAATACAGTGGGCATAAATAAATACAGAACAGATCAGGAAAATTTCTCAAATTTATCATTAAAAAGGAGCAATTTTACATGTCTAAATACTTAACAAACCAGATGAAATATATCCAGGATGCTCTGATTGAACTGGAACAGTGAGAAAATAATTGTGTTTTACGTTTCAGAGACAGTGGAGAGAATAGACAGAAAAAAGCTCCCAATCTGAAACATCGCCTGTTCATTTCCCTTCACAGATGCTGCCTGACCTGTTGAGTTCCTCCAGTAGTTTGCTTTATACGCACAAATTTCTAGCCAGCTTCTTAAATTAAAAAATCTTAACTGATTGGCAAGACAGGAATTATCACTCATAATAGTAAGATTAAATGAGAACTTACCAGTTTAAAGTTTGATCTTTATTTTATGAGGAATTACGTCAAGGGACTACGTGAAGAAGGCTGTCCAGGCGCACGCGCATCAAACTTCAAAGCAGCGGTGTGAAATCACAGATGATATATACCGAAGCATAATAATAAGCCACGTGATACAAAACTTAACTTACCTTTGATCTTTATTAGGGTGGGAGTGGAGGGCACATAGTCCCTCGACGTAACCCCTCATAAAATAAAGATCAAACTTCAAACTGGTAAGTTCTCGTTTAACCTTACTATTTTATTTCGGAGTCATGTGAGTGACTACGTGAAGATTTTAAAGCTTCTGTGATTTCAGGCTGTAGATTCAATTCCGGCGTATCACTGCATTTTGATCGACTCTGAGGGAAAAACAGTTAATAACATGCAACCATAACATTTGTTTAATCAGTTAATGGTTTATTTTATGATAAACATTATGTGTCCCATTTTAATCACTAGGGACATTTAATACTGAATCCAAAACAGTACCACCAAATACGCCAGGGTCTGCAATCTCTTTGTGGTAATACTTGTGAAACATCCTTTCATTTGCCCATCCTGCGGCCGCGAGGATATGGTCTATTGGAACGTCCAAATCCTTGGCCGCCGATGTTGCCGCCGCCCTGGTGGAATGAGATTTAAATTTGTCAGTATCAATTCCTGAATCCAATAGCACCTTTTTCAGCCATCTTGAAATTGTTTGTGTTTGTCACTTTTTTGTGATCTGAAGGATATGCTGAAAAAAACAATTTACACCCCGAGACTCCTGGTCTGCTCTGTTTTAGCAGGTCCTAGACATAGAATGTAATTTCCTCTGTTGTCATTCCCATTCTGTCTACCCGTAACTTATGTAATGTTTGTTCTCTTTGGGCTGAGACTAAAGCCATTAACATGACTGCTTTCATGGTGATTTTGTCTAAAGACAAATTTGAGATGGGATCCCAATCCCTAAGCAGTGTTAGTACATCCCTCACATTCCAGATTTCCGTATATCTCGGTCTGGGAGGTTTAGCATTAAAGATGCCCTTCATATATCTACAAATCAACGGGTCTGATCTTAGAACCTGGTGTTCCGATGGTCTCGATAAGTATGCCGACAAAGCACTCCTTGCCGTGTTGATCGCACTATAACTTAAATTAGCATCAAAATGTAATATTGACAAGAATTCTACCACATCTGAAGTGTCTACAGTGTGGTAAGAAATATTTTGTGTTGAACAAAACTGCTCCCATTTCTTAATGTAAGAGATGTTCTGCTTCTGGGTACTATCCCTCCAGGATCCTGCAATTACATCCATAGTGCGATCTGATAGTCTTATTCCAACATATGGTCTTTTTAGAATCTGCAAATCAACAAATCAATACGATCATGTAAAGGATGAAAATCGCCAGTTACAGGGTGCACGAGTAGGTTTTCTTGTCTCGAGACATGCATTACAGGTTCTGTCATCATTTTTAACACTAGTGGATACCATGGTTGTGTGGGCCAGTCTGGAACCACCAACAATCCTGAAGCATTATCTTGTTTGATCTTCTGTAGACACCTACTGATCAGACAAAAAAGAAGAAATGCATATAAGAACATTCCACCCCAATTTAACGTAAACGCATCTACCCCTGTTGCACCTGGATCTGGTTCCCACAAAACATATTGTGGTAACTGGTGGTTCAATCTGGATGCAAACAAGTCAATTTCTGGTTTTCCAAATCTTTTCACAATTTTACGGAAAATGTCACAATTTAACATCCATTCTGTATTGTCATTAAAAGTTCGTGACCTAGTGTCTGCAATTATGTTGAATTTACCTGGCAGGTAAATTGCAGAAAGCCAAATGTCTTTCTTAATGCACCAGTGCCAAATCATGTTTGCCAATCTGTCACATGCTTCTGACTTGATTCTGTCGAGTTATGCTTATAATAAGGCTCGTACCACGACGTAAACAGAGTATATCTTTAATCTGTACAACAGCAGCAACAACAACAGCCTCGTGTGTAAGCCCAGGCAACTCCCTAACTGCCCACACCCTGGGTTCCAGTCACATCCGGTTACTGGAGCCTGGCTTCTGGCACACAGGGTCCTAGTGCCCCTCTGCTCAGCCTTACACTATTATTGCATAATACCACAGATTCCACCCATATGATTGACATATGCCACTGCCGTAGTATTGTCAATCTGAACCTGTACATGCAAATTTTGTACCTTGCGGCAAAAGGCTTTCAAGCCATGAAATACACTTAATAATTCAAGATAATTAATGCCATGTGTCTCGAGCAAAGGTTCTTCCTCTGCATTCCATCTACCTCCACAGCTTGAGATGTCACCAGCAGCTCCCCAACCTAGTGCACTTGCATCGGTTTGTAAGATGATAGCTGGTGATTCAATCAGAATTTTTCTGTAAGAACAATCAACATTTTTAATCCACCTTTTTATATCCTCAATTGCTATGTTTGGTAGTTGCATGGGTCTATCAAAATGACCAGAATGTCTTTTCAAAGCCAATACCTTTGCTCGCTGCAGCTGCTGATAATGCAGTGGGCCAAGCTGAACAGCTGGAAAAGCAGCAATTAGTTTGCCAAGTAACCTTGCCACTGTTGTTGGTTGTTCTTGATGTTCTTGATGGTTGTTTGCCTGCAATTAGTTCCTTACAACCCTCAATAAGCTGCAGCTTTTTGTCCTTGGGTAAGGTCACTTTCATGTGCTCTGAATTAATAGTGAACCCCAAGTAATCAATTATTTTGTTTGGTGTCAGTCTGGATTTATCTGGGTGGATCACAAAGCCCAACTTTTGAAATGTTAGTTTGACTTTTAAAACTGATGCTGTTGTTATGGCTTCTCCCACAATTAAAATGTCATCCAAATAAGCCATTATCAAATGGCCTTGGGTTCTTAACAATGCTAAGATTGGTGTTAGCAGTTTTGTAAACAATCTAGGGGCTGAGGCAATGCTTTGAATTGCCACAATTGACTCATCCAGACAGATTTCAAATATCTACGATCTTTAACATGCACGGCCACAGAGTAATATGCATCTTGGAGATCTATGCTTGCCATATAGTATTCTGTTGAAATTAATTGCAAAGCATTAGTAAATGTCTCCATTTTGAAATGTTTATATTGTACAAAAGGGTTAAGACTTGTAAGGTCCAAAATGAGTCTACAGCCACCATCCTTTTTTGGTCTAGAGAAAATACTAGATATGAACTGGTGGTTTTGATAAGTTGTTTTCTCAATTACCCCTTTTTTACTCAATAAGTCAATTTCTACTTGAATGATTCTAATCTCTTCTTTAGAGAAAGAATGTATTCGTCTTGGAATATGTTGAGTAGGGGGATTTTCATTTTGGTAGAATTCAATTCTAAACCCCATTATACTGCACAGTATATATGCATCAGATGTTATTAGTTGCCATTCTTTTAGGAAGAATTGTAACCTTCCCCCAATTTGTGAGTAGGACTCATCTGACATGTTTCTCTCAGAACCAGAACCACCTACCTCAGGGGTTCCTGGTGTCACTTTTAGTACCTTGCCCCTTGTGGAAATACCATGTCCTCCACGTCCTGAGGTCGTACGCCAATATCGTGTATGCGGGTACGAGCGACTTGTTCCTTCACCAGTTCCCCTTCGATATGGATATTGCCTTCTAGCTGTGCTGCCAAACATCGGTGGTTTCATCATCCCGATAGTTTTTGATTCTTCGTTGAGAACCTTCAGCTTTTTGGCTAGCTCTTCTCCAAAGAGTAAGTATGGCAATTGTATATTAGATGGTTTACAGAGCCCTGCAAACTTAGGATGTATGTTAGGTCTTATCGCAGTTTTACGAATACAGTTTATTTCAAAATGTGCATTCCACATCATTCCCATCACATCCTGCTGTGACTTTGTCACATTTCCTTCTTCCAGGTCTCTGGCAAATGCCGTAATGCTTGACCCAATTAATCTTAGTACCCGCTGTAACTTCATTTCTTGAGCACGTACTGTTGTGCCCTTGTAACTCCACACTTCACTGTTAACAGATGGAACTGCTAGCAGAGCACAATTTTGCGGGACTTCATATTTGTTCACAATATCATCCATTGTTGGTTCTTCCAAATGATGGGAAAGCAGGTAATTTATACTTTCTGCTATATCCTCTGATAGAGGTGGTCCCTTGTGTCTGGGACTAGAGAACTTTTGGGCCAGCCCTGGTACTTTCCTTTTTTGTGTTGGGCTCTGGTCCTCAATAGATTCATTGTCAGAGAATTCTGGATATTCCTCCTCATAATGGGTTTCACCTGGCATTTCTTCACCAGGTATTTCATGCGATGCCTATCTTATCGGCCTCCGCTTTTTTCCCCCTCTTTGGGGTATATCAAGCTCTTCCATTGAGCTGTATACTGGCAGCCCACTTTTGGGTGCTGTTCCATATTCTGGGTCTCCTGTAGACCTGCGTCTGTATTTTCTTTCAGGCATTTCTGTTGCTGCCTCCGTGCTAGGCCAGCCAACATATTCATCTTCATCATCAGGCATTTTGGTTACTGGCTCAAATCTGGGCCACCGTTTCCCAGAACCTCTCCTGGGTGTTCCATGCGGTTGCTCTTTAAGCCCGCGTTTTTTATACTCCTTCTGGAGTTTGCCTTTATAAATAATTTTACCCATGAGGAATTCCAGTTGAGAAACTCTGTCTGACATGATCTCTGGCTCGGACTCGTCCGAGTCTATAGGCCTATTAGTTTTCTTTTTGGCCTTACTCTCTGTGGAAGTTTCAACGGGACTTTTTTCTCCCGGTTTAGAAGTATTCGGTTTTCCTACCGTCGACTTTTTAGTCGGGCGCCCACTACTCTCAGACATTTTGTCTTCTTGAGTGCTTACTGCGGTGCGCTTTCCCTTATTCCTCCCACCTTTCTCCATAAATTAAGACTTGCCTGTCTCTGCACGTAGTCTCCCCGGAGAAAAGCAGCCTGAAAGTGAAAGTAAAAATACTTACGTTCAGGTTTTCTTTCACTCACCGATTGGAGGTTGCGTACCTCCTTCCCGCGGTCACAGCGCAATGCGTTTGACGAGATGACGCGCATGCGCCTGGACGGCCATCTTCACGTAGTCACTCGCGTGACTCCGAAGTAAAATACACGAGTAATTGGCAAAAAAGCAAACTTAATGGAAATTATTAGTGAAGAGCCTGGGTACTCCCAAATATCAAATATCTAAAAGAAATCTTCTTTTGGATACACAGATTGTGTTTCTTAAATGTATAATCAATCACTAGACCACTGCAGATATTGACTCATCATTCTTTGCTGGCACCAAATTTACTTAGAAATCACAAGAATTCTGCGGTTACGATAATGGAAACAAGATAGCTCATGACCTGCAAGGTAATGTGTCCAGGCCAAACATTTGATCTTTGAGGATCAACCCATGCCAATTTGAAATTCAGTTGATAACATCTTCCTGCACACTTTGATCCTGCTGTTATCTCCCAGTTATAACTGATCTTCATTCATCAAATTATTTTATTTATTGGCATTAGGGATTTTGCTAATTTAATTTGATCATGAGTTTTTTTTTACTCTGACTAAACTATCAAAATCTGTTTTTAAGGGTAGGCCAGGAATCAATGGAAGGGATGGAGAACAAGGACCAGAAGGATTCACTGGAGAACTGGGTGATCCAGGATTGCAAGGGTTGAAGGGTCTGTTTGGTTATAATTAGTATAAACAATGTTTCTTTGTGTATTTTGTCAGTCTTTGATGTCACTTTGACAGCTTCATGTTATAATAGTAGAGTTCATATGTCAGTTTGCACCAATCTCATTAGTTGGATCACTTTTGATGTGTGTTCATTTGCTACTCTGTTACATATCTTTACTCATGTAAGTCTTTACCCTCTACTTCTAAACCAGGGGTCAGCAACCTACGGCCCACGGGCCGAATCTGGCCCGTAACCCGAAATCATCCAGCCCGCAGGCGTATTTATTTTTTCAATTAGTTTTTGCGACCTGGCAATTGCAGCCAGTCCCAGGGCACGCAGGCGACCTGGGAACTGCAGCCAGTCCCGGGACAGGTGAGTTGACCTGGGAACTGCAGCTAATCTCAGGGACGCGAGCTGACCTGGGAACTTCAGCCAGTCCCAAGGCACGTGAGGGATCTGGGAACTGCAGGAAACTATTTGAAAAACACGTGAAAACTAATGCGAAAAACAACACCGTGTCATTCTAGTTAGTATGGATTATTAGTATGCATTATTACTAATTTATGTATTATTAATATGTATTGAAACTAATTTCTAATTTAGTTAGTATGTATTATTATTACCTCCATTTATTAACTAAGGCGATAGATATAGCCCGCCATCCGCTCACAGGCATGGGTCCTGGCCCCTATGCAGTAAAAGGTTGCAACCCCTGTTCTAAACCTTCCATAAACCCTGTATTAAATATCTACCCAACAACTTTGAGCCACTCACTTGATAGCAATAAAAGCATCCAATCACATTCAAAGATATCAAGATATTGTAATCACTGGATCTTAATTGGGCTGGTGACGGCAGTGACAACAATAAACCTAAACCTAGATTGGAAGTCTGAGCTTGGATTAATATTGTGTGCTTTTAACTCTTTCTAATCTTCCGCTTCCTGCCCGTCACATTAGATTGCAAGACCATGAAGTCTATTCTAAGTGCTCTTCTATTACTTTATTGTTATAATGAATTACTGCTCCAGACCTTCATCTTAGACTAGTCCTCTTTCTAAATATAGACTAACCGTAAGAGGCTTTGCACTGTACCTCGGAACTCGTGGTAATAATACATTAAACTAAACTGGAAGGCATAGTTAAAATTTGAGGAATGCATGATGCTATTGCCAATTGTGTGGATTAATTCTTAGCACTGCATTGATCTATAGTTGTATATGATCCCAATTTTCATTTAAGCTTAATTAGACAAAGAAGAAAGTTGGAGACTTTTCCTGGCCTCTATACAGTGCATTCAGAAAGAATTCAGACCTCTTCACTTTTTCCACATTTGGTTACGTCACAGCCTTGTTTTAAAATGGAAATTTAAATTTCATGTTTTTTATCATCAATACCCCAGAACGAAAAAGCGAAAACAGGTGTTTTGAAATTTTTGCAAAGTAATTAAAAAGAAATAACTGAAATATCACATTTACATAAATATTCAGATCCTTTGCTATGACACTCAAAATTGAGCTTAGGGTCATCCTGTTTCCATTGATTATCCTTGAGATGTTTCCACAACTTGATTGGAGTCCACCAGTGGTAAATTAAATTGATTGTACATGATTTGGAAAGGCACACACCTGTCTATATGAGGCCCCACAGTTGACAGTGCATATCAGAGCAAAAACCAAGCCATGAAGACAAAGGAATTGTCCATAGACCTCCTAGACAGGATTGTATCGAGACACATATCTGGGGAAGGGTATAAATCAATTTCTGCAGCATTGCAGGTCCCGAAGAGCACATTGACCTCCGGCATTCTTAAATGGAAGAACTCTGGAACCACCAGGACTCTTCATAGAAGTGCCGCCTGACCAAACTGAGCAATCAGGGGAGAAGGATCTTGGTCAGGGATGTGACCAAGAACCCAATGGTCACTCTGAAAGAGCTCCAGAGTTCCTCTGTGGAGATGGGAGAACCTTCCAGAAGGACAACTATATCTGCAGCTCTTCACCAAGCAGGCCTTTATGGTAGTCAGACGAAAGCCACTCCTCATTAATAGGCACATAACACCCTGCTTGGAGTTTGCCAAAAGGAATGAGAAACAAGATTTTCTGGACTGATTAAAACAAGATTGAACTCTGGCCTGAATGCCAAGCATAATGTTTGGAGGAAACCAGGCACCGCTCATCACCTGGCCAATACCATACCTATGGTGAAGCATGGTGGTGGCAGCATCATGCTATGGGGATGTTTTTCAGCTGCAGGAACTGGGAGACTAGTCAGGATCGAGGGAAAGATGAACGGAGCAAAGTACAGAGAGATCGATGAAAACCTGCTTCAGAGTGTCCTGGACCTCAGACTGGGGCGGAGGTTCACCTTCCAAAGGACAACAATCCTGAGCACACAGCCAAGACAACGCGGGAGTGGCTTTCTAACAAGCTTGTGAATGTCCTTGAGTGGCCCAGCCAGAGCCCGGACTTGAACCCTAAGGAACATCTCAGGAGGGACCTGACAATAGCTGTGCATCAACGCTCCCCACGCAACCTGACGGAGCTTGAGAGGATTTGCAGGGAAGAATGGGAGCAATTACCCAAATACAGGTGTGCCAAACTTGTAGCATCATACCCAAGAAGACTTGAGGTTGTAATCGTTGCCAAATGTGCCTCAACAAAGTACTGAGTAACTGAATACTTGTGTAAATGTGATATTTCAGTTATTTTTTTTAAATTACTTTTCACTTAAAATTTCACTTAATTACTTTGCCTGTTTTCACTTTTTTATTATGGGATATTGTGTGTAGATTGATGATAAAAACAAAATAATTTAATACATTTTAGAATAAGGCTGTAAGAACAAAATGTAGAAAAAGTGAAGGGGTCTGAATGCACACTATACATGGAGGTTTCTATGTACCTATGAGCCTTGGAAGTACCATCCTTCTCTGAAATGCCACAACTCTCTCACACACGTTCCCCAATGCTTGCACCAGCTCAGGGCGTGTCCATGGTGGTTTTATTCAAGGTGACCACTGCTTCGTCCTTGTGCCGACAAATTCCCAATTTCATTTCAGGACATCGACCTCATGATGGTGTTAGGGTAGGAAAGATTTGTGCTGTCTGTTAATCTCAAAGTAATAATTGTTTGTGGAGAAGGGTTTCTTAATTAACATTTCACATTTTTCTGCATTTCTCATTTCAGGGGAACATGGAGTCCTTGGTGACAAAGGCTCTCAAGGTATTGGACACCCGGGTTTTATAGGAGCACAGGGCTCAAGAGGTAATTTTTCATACATTTGATATTGTGCATTAAAATCAGCAGTGGCCTACCTTGTACCACATTTATGCACAACATAATTTAGTTATAATAAAAAATAAAACGATCATGAAGGAAAATTGTAAGCAGTCTGCAAATCCTCTGAAAGCTAACAATTGAAGTGGTCTGGATATAGCTACTGTCATTCAATTCTTAATCAAAGTAAGCATTCTGAAAATGTGAGACGTGCTTTAAAGTTAGCTAAAATAGCACCTACCTGAGCGGGTCCCAGGTCATGTACTCCAATTCCCTCAGCCTGGTCTCCTATAAATAAAACACCTTTGGGCAGTTCTCCCTTGTTGTCCTAAAACCCTTCATCCTCAATTTGCAATCTCTAATTCTCACCCCAATTACCATCCTGGCCTTTCGCCCCTCAAATTTCATGTCCAATCATTGCCAGATACCCCTATTAATTCCTCATCTGACCTTCATTCCAGCCAAACTCTTCCTTGCACAATTCTTGTCAATCCCTACCCATCGCTGGTCCAAATTCATCCCAATGATCTGCTGCTTGACCCCTTATCAGCTCGTCACAATCCTATTCTACCCCCAAGGTTCATCCCAATTCCCGCACTTGGATGCCTGATCCCCAATCACAATTAATAATTTGCTATTTACAAATCTTATCTTTACGTGCACAAACATTTGCAGAGTCGGACCATCATACTAAATATGTTAGTTGAATATGTTCTGGTCACTAAGCCTTTGCAGATATATTATTATTTCTAGCCTTTTCTAACCGTTATTGATGTTGCTATTCACATAGGTGACCATGGAAAGCCTGGATCAAGCATACCTGGACAATCAGGGCAACAAGGTCCACGAGGTTACACAGGGCAACAAGGTTTACAAGGATATCCAGGACATATGGGAACTCCAGGTGTCTGTAGGCCAACAGTATGCAACTAAAATGCTGACAACCCTGAGCAACAACACATTCCACTTCTAAAAAAATTACACTATTATTGAAGAATATGTGTAAATAATAATGACTTATTTGAAGCACCTTTCTGAATAAATATATTTAAACAGTTTGCATAAATCCTTTGGGTATGTGCTAAAATACTTAAATTCAAAAGAATCTCATTAGAATATTAAAACTCCAACAAGAAAGTTATGTATGGTAAGACCAACTTTAATTTATATCACTTGTTCTTTACTGGTAATCTATTCTCTTGATTATTTTTTTCTTTCTTAAACAAATAGAAATAGAATGTGCCTGTTTCCAAAATGATTGAGAAGTTATACATTAAGGGAAAACCAATGGAAATTTTAAAATAACTCACATCAATATTCTACTTCGGAGTGATGCAAAATAAACATTCTGAATAGCAACCATGATGGATACTGTTTTAAAGTTGTCTTAAAAATATTGTGGAGTGACCTAATATGACAGTGTTTCCAAATTCACATGAAGATTGGATAAATTGCATTTAGTGTATGCACACGTTGAGCACCCTACTTTGTAATGATGTGTCCCCTCTTCACAAAGTAGACAATTGCTGGCATCTCAATTTCTAATTCTATTATAAAGGATTTAATGGTACAGATAGTTAAACTATTTCCACTGGTAAGTTAATCCAGGTTGTGACCATAATGTCAGAGGGAGGATATCTAGCAGTGCACTTAGCATGTTTTTATACAGATCATAAAAACCTGGAATTCTCTTCACAAAAACCTATGGAAGCAGGGTCAATTGAATTTTTCAATACAATGATTAACGGAATTTTATTTCGTAAGGAATCAAGAAATATATTGCTGAATAGCAGTTAAATGGAATTGTGCTGCAGATCAACAGGTCCAGGAGCTGAAACATTGAATCCTGTTACCAATTTCCTAGTTGGTCAGAAATAATTAACTCAATATTTCTTCCAATTATGTGTCTGTTGCACAGCTAATTAAGTTGTCAATCAAAACACCTTTCCTATGTGTGTCAACCCCGTGTGAAACTCACTTAAATACAAATCCAATTTGCGATCTGTGGATACTTGCTGGAAATGCTGTAACAACCAATTGCATTATTGGTAACAATCACTAATGCAATAACAACCGATTTGTGTGTGTCCCATTATAACAGGGATAATAGTTTTGAAAGGCTTCTCAGCTACTTTCAAGAAACCACATTGAGGCATTCTTTTGTTCCAGCATCTACAATATTTAGACAGCTAAATTCTTGGGATTAAAGCCTTAATTTATACATACACAAATTATTTATAGACCATCATGGTGAGTTGATGGGGAAAGTTCTGGAAATAATAATCCGGGAGAACATTTGAAGTTACTTGAACAGTTGTGGATTTTTTTAAAAAGTCATTTTCAGAACCTGAGCAGGGCCAGCATTTATTACCTAACCACAATTAATTGCCTTTGGAAAGCTGATAGTGAGCGTCCTTTTTTACTGCTGTAGTTCTTGTGACCAAGCTTTGCTCAGAAGTGTTAGAGAGGCAGTTCAAAAATTTAGACTTCGCAACAATGAAGGAATAGAAATATATTTTCAATTTAGAATTATGGAACTTGGGAGGGGAAATCTGCAAACGTGGTGATCCTTTGCAAATGCTGCCTTTGTCTTTCTTTATGGTAAAGTGTGTGAGTTTGGGGAGATGCTGTTGGAATAGCCTTGAGGAGTAACTGCATTTGTAGACGGTGCACACTGCAGCATTTTCATCTATGGTTGATAGTACAATTGTTTAGAATGGTGAAAATGGTACCAATCAAGTACGGTATCCTCCACCTGCTGGATTAGTTCAGCTCCAAAAACACCATCCATAACCTCCACTCAGCTAGTGGTAATTATTTGCTGCAAAGAGTAGAGTTTACCGACAAGAGGTCTAGCAGATGGAGTGCTGTGAGTACATTTTTGCAGGAAAATTAAATTGGTATGAACTAAATGAAGCAAAGGCAGAGCTCTGAAATGTAGACAGATTTGAATATTCAGACTTTACAAAAGTTGTGTTAGAAAAATGGCAAGTAATTAGGAAAGCTTGATTAGGAAATTAGTAAGCTTAATGAGGTAATTAGGAAAGCCATTTTTTTTTTATTGGGAGAACAATTAATTTCAAAAGTTAGGAAATAATGCTTCAATTATACAGTGGATTGGTGAGACTACGTCTGGAGTAGTACATGTAGTTTAGGGTCCCTTTTTAAATAAAGCAGTTCAGCGCAGGTTTACTTGAGTCATATCTGGAGTGGGTAAATTGTCAATGAGGTAGGTTGACAGACAAGTCTTGTAAGTTTAAAAGATTGAAGGAGGCCGCTATTGAAATATATACAATTGTGAGAGAACAATGTGAATGTGAACAGGATGTTTCTTTGTGAAAGAATCTGGCACTAGGTGATCACCGTTTAAAAATAAAGGGTCATTTATTTAAGACAGAGACAAATGTTTTCTCATGAGAGGATTGTGAGCTTTTCGAGGACTCTCTCCAAGTATGATGGAAGGACTGTAATTGAATATTTTAAGGCTGAGGTAAATAGCAACTTGATAAGCAAGGAAGGTGAAAGATTACTGCAAGTAGATAGGTATGTGGAGTTGAGTCAACTCAAGAGTGTTTTATTGTCTTATGTCCCGGATGGGACAATGAAATTCATACTTGCTACAGCACAACAGAATATGTGAATATGTAAACATTGTATATAACGGGGGGAAAAACAAAAAGTTCAATAAATAACAAATATAGTGCAAATAACAAATAATAATAGTTTTCTGCAGTTCAAAGCTCATAGCTTATTTGTTGTGTTTAATAGCCTGGTGGCTGTGGGGAAGTAGCTGTTCCTGAACCAGAACGTTACAGTTTTCAGGCTCCTGTACCTTCTTTCTGATGCCAGTGGTGAGATAAGTGTGTGGCCAGGATGGTGTAGGTCCTTGATGATTTTGGCTGCCTTTTTGAGGCAGCGACTACGATAGATCCCTTCGACGGTGGGGAGGTCAAGCCAGTGATAGACTGGGCAGTGGTCACAACTTTTTGTAGTCTTTTTCGCTCCTGGACATTCAAGTTGCCGAACCAGGCCACGATGCAACCAGTCAGAATGCTCTCTACCATGCACCTGTAGTTTAGGAGAATCCTCTTCGACATGCTGAATCCCCGTAATCTTCTCAGGAAGTAGAGTCGCTAATGTGCCTTCTTTATAATTGCATTGGTGTGCTGGGTCCAGGAAAGATCTTCTGATTATATGCACGCCCAGGAATTTGAAGTTATTGACTCTCTCCACCATTGTCCCGTTGATATAAACAGAATTGTGGGTACTCATCCTTCCCCTACTAAAGTCCGCAATCAGTTCCTTGGTCTTACTGATGTTGAGATCCAGGTTGTTGTGTTGGCACCATTCGGTCAGTCGGTCGATCTCACTTCTATACTCTGACTCATAGACATGATCTTATTAAATACTGAGTGCTTCTAATTTGAAAGTACTGAACTTGCCATCACCCTGCGTTAGTTAGTCTTTGGAACCTTCATCATGTCCCAGTCGAGTTGAAAATGCCATTCATGGCCTTGCCTTGTATACCGAGTCCCAAGGTGAAAAAGTTACTTTTATAACAACTAAACAGGTTTGCTTCTTAATAAACAGACACCACACAAACTGTTTGGTAGACCAGTTCAAAACTTTACCTATTATCGGCCGATGGAAGGGAGGGAGAACTCCAGTCAAGTGAGCAATTACAGACACTTCACCGTCCTCATCCACCTTCTTTGAACAACAGAATTACATCGCATTTTATACGGTTTCTTTGTCACCTTAGCACATTCCACAGACATTATTCATGGTCAGAGGTACAGGAAAAGACATCACATCAAAGGCATTTTGTCACAATCCCTTAGATCAGTCTTGCTTCTCCTCTCTTGTCACCTCCTCCCTCATAAACATAGGACACTTGGTTTACGACATCGTACTTCAAAGAGATGACTCTAGCTAGCTCCTCTGCTTCCTCTCTCGTCACTTGGTCCCTCATAAACATAGGACACTTGGTTTACGACATCTTACATCCAATACATCAAAGAGATCTAGCTCCTCTCTGCTTGCCACTTGGGAGACAATGTTATAGTATTTATTATCTCACACACCGCAACCTGAGGCAAGCCTAATTTGAGACTAAATATAAGCTGTAAGCTAGCCCAGAAGCCAATTTAATATCTTCTTATATTTTTAACTAAAATTCAACTTCATCAAAGGCACTCGTGCAAACGAATTGCCATTCTCTCTGTGTCCCAATTCCTCATCCATTGATTAATTGCCCCGGACTCCTGGGGTTTATAAGGATGAGGGGGATCTTGTAGAAACATACAAAATTATAAAAGGACTGGGCAAGCTAGATGCAGGAAAAATGTTCCCAATGTTGGGCGAGTCCAGAACCAGGGGCCACAGTCTTCGAATAAAGGGGAGGTCATTTAAGACTGAGGTGAGAAAAAAAAATTTCACCCCGAGAGTTGTGAATTTATGGAATTCCCTGCCACAGAGTGCAGTGGAGGCCAAGTCACTGGATGGATTTAAGGGAGTGTTACTCTCGGGGCAGGTGGAGTCAAGGGATATGGGGAGAAGCCGCCACCTCCTCCCTTGCGAGGGAGAACCGGACCGCGCGCGACACGTGCCCAACCGCCACCTCCCTCGCGCGGGAGAACCGGACCACGCGCGACACGTGCCCAACCGCCGCCTCCCTCGCGCGGGGAACCGGTCCGCGCGCGACTCGTGCCCAACCGCCACCTCCCTCGCGCGGGGAACCGGACCGCGGGAGAACCGGACCGCGCGCGACACGTGCCCAACCGCCACCTCCCTCGCGCGGGAGACCGGGACCGCACGAGACTCCGGGCCAATCGCCCCCACGCGCGACTGCAGCCAACCGCGGTCACATTCGCGGCCGCCTTGGAAGTCGGAAATGGCGGTGTAAATAAACCGCGGGGATGAAGCCTAACGTGTGCAGGATTATAAAACGAATGCCCCAATGAATAACTCTGCTCCACCGACAACGGCTGCGGTGGATGACGCGGATGCCTCCACCCAGCCCGAGGTGTATGCGAGCGTCCTGTGGCACAGCGGACAGCTTGGGCTCGCTTACTACAACGCAAATGACTGTACCGTTTACATCATGTCCGATACCCCCGACTCACAGGATCTCAAGTTGCTGAAGAAAGTATTGGAAGAAATCCAGCCCCGGTGCATCTTAACAAGTGCGAAGCAAGACCACATTATGGCGGACTTCCTCCAAGCAATGGGGACGGCCAACAACGGAGAGGATGGGAAGCCAGAAATAGCTCTCTTCCCCAACGTGGACTTTGGGCTCAATATCAGCAAGCAGCGGGTGCTGTCTGCCAACTTGCCCTTTGTCCCCTCTCATCTGACCGAAGCAGAGAAGATCGTGTACCTGGCGGCAATCATCCCATTCGAGTGCACCACCATGTTGCGAGCACTCGGGGGGCTTCTGAAGTTTATAGAGAGGAGGAGGATTGGAGTGGAATTAGAAGATCCCAGCGTGAGCGTCCCCATCCTGGCAATCAAGAAATTTGTCCTTAATGACATCGTTCACATTGACCAGGACGCTTACTGCGTGTTGCAGATTTTTAAGTCAGAGGTGCACCCATCTGTGTACAAACTGGCGTCAGGGGTGAAAGAAGGACTCAGCTTGTTCGGAGTTATGAATCGCTGCAGATCCCAATGGGGGACAAAGCTGATGAGGCTGTGGTTCATGCGTCCTACGATAAACCCGGAGGAGCTGAACAAGAGGCTGGATGCCATCCAGTTTTTCATGCTGGCAAGAAACACTGAGATAGTGCAGACGCTTCAGGACTGCTTGAAACACATCAGAAATGTCCCATCAATTCTGAAAAGGATGACACTATCGTACACCAAAGTGAGTGACTGGCAAGCCCTTTATAAGACAGTGTACAACGCTGTGTGCATTGGGGACACTTGCACATCCCTGCCCAGATCTGTAGAGCTCTTTGCAAAGATCTCTCACACTTTCACAGATGATCTTCATTATATTGCCAGTCTCATAACAAAAGTGGTGGATTTTGAAGGTAGTAATACGGAGAACAGATTCACTGTTCGGCCAAACGTGGACCCAGCTATAGATGAGAAAAAACGAAAACTGATGGGTCTGTCAGATTTCTTAACTGAAGTAGCAAGGAATGAACTAACCCTACTAGACAGCAGGATTCCTTCATGCTGTGTTATCTACATCCCTCTGATAGGATTTCTTCTCACTATTCCACGCCTTCCAAGCATGGTAGACAAGGATGATTTTGAAATAGAGGGACTGGATTTCATGTTTCTATCCGAGGGTAGGCTTCATTATAGAAGTGCCAGAACCAAAGAGCTTGATACAATGTTGGGAGACTTGCATTGTGAAATCCGGGACCTTGAGACAGCTGTCATGTACCAGCTGCAGGTAAAGGTTTTGGAGAAGTCTGCAGTTCTTTTCGATGTGATGGAATATACAGCTCATTTGGATTGCTTAATTGCCATGGCTGTTGTGGCCCGAGAAAATACCTATATAAGGCCAAGGTTAACCAGCAAGAATATAATCAATATTAAAGATGGAAGACATCCTCTCATGGAAATGTGCACAAGGACATTTGTTTCAAACCCTATCAGTACTGGTGGAGAACATGGAAAGATAAGTATCCTCACTGGTCCAAATTCCAGTGGCAAAAGTGTATATCTCAAGGAGGTTGGCCTAATAGTATTCATGGCACTAATAGGTAGTTATGTACCTGCCACAGATGCAGAAATTGGATTAATAGATGGTATTTACACGAGGATCCAAAGTCGTGAATCAGTGTCTGTGGGGCTCTCCACATTTATCATAGACTTAAATCAGGTGGCTGCTGCAGTTAACAGTGCTACAGAGAGATCTCTAGTACTAATTGATGAGTTTGGAAAAGGAACCAACAGTGTTGATGGCTTATCACTTCTTGCAGCTGTTTTAAGGCATTGGGTGCAGCAAGATGTGAAGTGCCCGCATATCTTTGTATCTACCAATTTTCATAGTTTAGTTCAGCTACAACTACTCCCTACTATTAACCTAATACGTTACCTAATGCTGGAGACCATACAGGATGGGGAGGAGCTGGTGTTTTTCTACCAGCTAAAGGACGGTGTTTCTACCGACAGCTACGCTGCCAATATAGCTACACTGGCTGGGATGCCACCAGAGGTGGTGAAGCGAGGGACACAGATATCTGAACTGTATCGCAGTGGACAACCCATTTGTCGTCTTGACTGTCCTACAAAAGCAAACCAGTTGGAAACATACAAAGCATTGGCAGATACGTTCCTTCAATTGGACCTCAGTGATCCTAATGTGAATCTACAGGAATTTTTGAACAAGAGTGTTCTGGCATATACAGCGTCAGAGGTTTGATATGGCATTTTGCTGAGCTGCTTCAGGCCATGACCTAAAACATATTGAACACACTGTTACTATTCAAGAATTTTATCTCCGTTCCCAACGATTTTTAATGGATAAAATAAAAATCTAGGATTTGCAATTGATCAAGCTTTGAGGTTAGTGTATTAAAATTGCACTGAGAGCAATTGGTTTGGTTTGACCAATCTGGTAAATTTGTCGATCGTAACATTAAAACATTTGGCGATGCTGCAGTTATCTCCACGTGAGTTGGGATGGAAAAATTGGTAATTTTTAATTATAGATATGTCTTAATTATTGATTTGGATTTGACAATGCAATAGTTTAAAAATGCCTGGTTTAGGTGAATGTTTAAACATATGTGAATTTACTGTGGTAATGTTTTGAAACTAAGTGGAACTCTTTCCTAAATTCTCACTTACAAGAAGAATGCTCAAAAATGGAGTGCAGTAAAATGAGTTTAAGTGCACCAGAGAAAAGAGAATTGTGATCATTAAAAGAAATCCAGAAAATAGCTCTGATGAATTCTAAAGGTGTGCCGGTGATGAAACGTATTTGCAGGAACCAGAATCCAATAAGTTTAAATAAACCTTTTTAAGCAAGGAGTTGGTGGTGTTTCCTCTGCTCTGGATCACAACAGCTACAGGACTGGAAGAACTCAAGTTATGAGTTTTAGAGTTTGAACATCAGCTAACATTTCACATTTATCATGATGTAGGAGGTCATTTGGCCCATCAAACTAATGCTGACTCTAAGAGCAACATGATCAATCCCATTCCACCATTTTACTTCCCTGTAAACTATTATCTCTCACATGCTCATTGACTCAAAAAATGGGAGGCACTGTGGAGCTAACTGCACCAGAGACCTGGGTTGAATCTTGGCCTCGGATACTTCTGTACATTCTCCCTGTGACCATGTGGGTTTCCTCTGGGTACTCCGTTTTATTCCCCCATTCCAGTCGTGTGGGTTTGTAGGTTAATTATGCTCTGTAATTTGCTTCTAGTGTGTTTAGTGTCTAGTCCATGAGAAAATAGGACAATATAGAACTAATGTGAATGGTTGATCAGTCATTTACCTGGACTCGGTGGGCTGAAGGGCCTCTAAAAATGTACACAGTAGCAGAGAGAACATGTAAACTCCACACAGACCATAAGCTAGGATCAGGCTCCGATCACTGGAGGTCTGAGACAACGGCATTTGAGTGAATGTGATACTGCAATGCCAGTATGATCTATGATGCACACTTCTTACCTCTTGCCTGTTGGGAGAGGGGAGAAGAGGAATGTCCAGTGTAAGATTCATCCTTGATTGTGCTACTGGTCTTGCCGAGGCAGCTGGAAGTGTAGATGGATTTAATGAAAGGGAGGGAGGTTGGTTTGCGTGATGGTCTGGGTTGCATCCACAGTTTTCTGCTATTTCTTGTTGCCTTGGATAGAGCTTACCCAAACCATGTTGTGATGCATCCCCTTAAAATTATTTCAATGGCGCACCTGTGGAAGTTGGTGAGAATGTTCAGACGTAATGCTAGCATTTATTTCAAGAGGACCAGAACACAAAAACAGGGATGTAGTGCTGAGGCTCTACAAGGTGCTGGTCAGGCCGCATTTGGAGTATTGTGAGTAATTTTGGGCACCATATCTGAGGAAGGATTTGCTGGCTCTGGAGAGGGTCCAGAGGAGGTTTACAAGAATGATCCCAGGAATGAGTGGGTTAACATATGATAAGCGTTTGACGGCACTAGGACTGTACTTGCTGGAGTTTAGAAGAATGAGGGGGACCTCATTGAAACTTACTGAATAGTGAAAAGCTTGGATAGAGTGGACGTGGAGAGGATGTTTCCACTAGTGGGAGAGTCCAGGACTAGAGGTCATAGCCTCAGAATTAAAGGATGTTCCTTTAGGAAGGAGATCAGGAGGAATTTCTTTGGTCAGAGGGTGGTGAATATGTGGATTTATTTGCCACAGAAGGCTGTGGAGGGCAATTCAATGGATATTTTCAAGGCAGAGACAGATAGATTCTTGATTAGTATGGGTGTCAGGGGTTGTGGGGAGAAGGCAGAAGAATGAGGTTAGGAGAGAGATAGATCAGCCATGATTGAATGGTGAAATAGACTTGATGGGTCGAATGGCCTAATTCTGCTCCTATCACATGACGTTATGACATGCCGAACTTCCTAAGTGTTCTATGGAGTATAGCTGTTGATGTGTGTTCTTGGCCATTGCTTTAATATGGCTGGCCCAGGACTAGTTGCTGATGATATTTACTCCTCAGAACTTGAAGCTTTCAACTAGCTCTACTTTAGAATAGATCCCTCTATGAGGTGTGATCAGCAGGCCAGGGGTGTATACCAGGCCATATGTACTGCTTCGCTTCCGATCACAATCTCCTTTGTCTTGCTGATATTGAGGGAAACAGTGTTGTCTTGTCACCAGGAAATGAGGTCTCAGTCTCCTTCCTGGCTTCCATCTCATCATTACACTGATTTTCTGTGAACTGGTGGTCCAGCCTCCCCTATAATATAACCATATAATATAACCATATAACAATTACAGCACGGAAACAGGCCATCTCGGCCCTTCTAGTCCGTGCCGAACACGTATTCTCCCCTAGTCCCATCTACCTGCACTCAGACCATAACCCTTCATTCCTTTCCCGTCCATATAACTATCCAATTTATTTTTAAATGATAAAATCGAACCTGCCTCCACCACCTTCACTGGAAGCTCATTCCACACAGCTACCACTCTCTGAGTAAAGAAGTTCCCCCTCATGTTACCCCTAAGCTTCTGTCCCTTCATTCTCGTCATGTCCTCTTGTTTGAATCTTCCCTACTCTCAGTGGGAAAAGCTTATCCACGTCAACTCTGTCTATCCCTCTCATCATTTTATAAATCTCTATCAAGTCCCCCCTTAACCTTCTGCGCTCCAAAGAATAAAGATCTAACTTGTTCAACCTTTCTCTGTAACATAGTTGCTGAAACCCAGGCAACATTCTAGTAAATCTCATCTGTACTCTCTCTATTTTGTTGACATCCTTCCTATAATTAGGCGACCAAAATTGTACACCATACTCCAGAATTGGCCTCATCAATGCCTTGTACAATTTTAACATTACATCCCAACTTCTATACTTCTATAATCTGGACAAGAGTTCATTTGAAATTCCCTGAGCGGCTTCAGATGGCATTCTAAAGTGAATGTGAATGGAATGACCATCCCCAGCCTCCACCGTCTCACCAGCCGTTTAGAGCCTCAGCTGTAGCGGTGGAAGGAGGATAAGGGTGGGGGGGGGGGGGGGGGGGGGGGGGGAAGAGGACAACTGGGCAGAGCAAGGAGAGCAGCATGCGGCGGTAGTCAAGCAGGGAGCGGATAAAGCCACAGCCGACAGGAAGAAACAGCAGCAGGTGAGAGGGACTCACTGGTGCTTCTTGCCAGTCGGGAGTGGGGTCAGGAGCCAGGGTTCTAAATGGCCAGAGAGATGGTGGGAGCTGGGGATGAGTCAGTACATCATTCCGTTTACATTCTGTTTACATTTTATATTTGTTTTTTAAGGTTTCTGGCACTCCATGGTGCTTTAGAGACACAGAAAATGTGCCATTAGCAGGCCAAGGGTGTATTATCGTTTCATTATCACGTTACCTCTGTTGGCCTGGGAAAATAGATAATCTAGAAAGGCTCTGGAACTGAGGGTTCCCTGAAAACCGGTGTTCAGGCTGTATTTAATATCCGACCCACCACGATGATGTCTGTAAATTTGTAAATTGAGTTAGATCATTCATATAAGCCATAAACCATATTTATTATCTAAATGGTGGCCGATTGGGAAAGGGGGAGATGCAGCGAGACCTGGGTGTCATGGTACACCAGTCATTGAAGGTAGGCATGCAGGTGCAGCAGGCAGTAAAGAAAGCGAATGGTATGTTAGCTTTCATTGCAAAAGGATTTGAGTATAGGAGCAGGGAGGTTCTACTGCAGTTGTACAGGGTCTTGGTGAGACCACACCTGGAGTATTGCGTACAGTTTTGGTCTCCAAATCTGAGGAAGGACATTATTGCCATAGAGGGAGTGCAGAGACGGTTCACCAGACTGATTCCTGGGATGTCAGGACTGTCTTATGAAGAAAGACTGGATAGACTTGGTTTATACTCTCTAGAATTTAGGAGATTGAGAGGGGATCTTATAGAAACTTACAAAATTCTTAAGGGGTTGGACAGGCTAGATGCAGGAAGATTGTTCCCGATGTTAGGGAAGTCCAGGACAAGGGGTCACAGCTTAAGGATAAGGGGGAAATCCTTTAAAACCGAGATGAGAAGAACTTTTTTCACACAGAGAGTGGTGAATCTCTGGAACTCTCTGCCACAGAGGGTAGTTGAGGCCAGTTCATTGGCTATATTTAAGAGGGAGTTAGATGTGGCCCTTGTGGCTAAGGGGATCAGGGGGTATGGAGAGAAGGCAGGTACGGGATACTGAGTTGGATGATCAGCCATGATCATATTGAATGGCGGTGCAGGCTCGAAGGGCCGAATGGCCTACTCCTGCACCTAATTTCTATGTTTCTATGTTCTAAACAGTGATAACCCAAGCACCGATCTCCAAGGAATACCAGTGGTCACAGGCCTCCGGTCCGAGAATCAACTTTTCACCATCACTATCTGCTTCCTTCCATGAAACCATTTCTCTTTCCAGTCGGCTAGCTCTCCCTGAATCCTTTGCAATCTAATCTTCCAGAGCAACCTATGATGGTAAACATCAAATGCTTTAATGATGTCCATATAGACAACGACTGCAGCTTCGACCCTCATCAACCTTTTTAGTTATTTCAAAAATTTCAATCAGATTTGTAAGACACAATTTCCCACGTACAACACCGTGGTAACTAATAATATACTATCTATGAAATTCCAATTAACAAGGGGCAATAGATAAGGGTGTTCATTATCACCGCTATTATTCGCTTTGGTAATTGAACCTTTAGCTGAAAAAATTATAACACATCCTGACATCTATGGTTATAATACAAAACATTCAAATAACAAAATATCTTTATATGCAGATGATGTACTACTGTATATCACAAAACCCCAAATCAGTATACCAAACATATTAAACCTAATCGAGGATTTCGGATCTTTCTCAGGATACAGAATAAACTGGAACAAAAGTGAAATTATGTCGATAAAACCGAAAGACTCAACACATCTTTTGAAATTCCCCTTTAAAATAGCTACAGAAAAATTTAAAAACTTAGGAATTGAAATCACTAGAAATTACCACGGTATGTTTAATGCTAATTATAGCCCCTTACTTAAGAAATTAAACAATCTAATTAAATTCTGGAAAACGCTGCCGATTCTTTAATAGGTCGAATAAATGCTATAAAAATGATCTTTTTACCACAAATCCTATATTTATTTCAATCAATTCCAATATATCTTCCAAATTTTTTTTTCAAAAAATTAGACTCAGACATCACAAATTTTATATGGGATTATAAATCCCACAGAATACAAAGAGCACACCTTAGTAAACCAAAAGAGATGGGTGGTCTAGCGCTCCCTAACTTTATGTACTATAATTGGGCGGTAAATATTAAAAATATGATTCACCTGCTGGACAACTCTGCCCAGCAGCTGGATTGGATTATAATGGAGAGAGAGGACTGCGCTCCTGGTAATACAGGAGCGACTCTCCTCTCACCAACGAATTTGAATAACAAAAATTATAATAAAAATCCAATGATACATAGTACAATTAGAACTTGGAAACAAATAAAACAGAACTTAAAATTAAGAAATCTATCTCTGCTAATGCCAATAGCCAATAACCCTTCGTTTAAACCCTCAATTATAGATAAATCATTTACACAATGGGAAAGAACGGGAATCAAAACGCTCGGAGACTTGTATGAATTAGGGAAATTATTACCATTTCAACAATTACAACTGAAATATAACTTGAAAAATAATCAATATTCAAATCGTGATTAGCTGAAAAAATATACAAAAGACTATTATAATATGCCCCCAGACTTATTAGATGAAGCCATGAAGATAAAGGCTGAATCAGCAAATCTAATATCATACTTATATAATATTATATTGAATATAGAAATACCTACAACAGATAATATTAGAAGAGACTGGGAACAAGAACTAGCTATAAAAATTTCAAAAGAGAGCTGGGATAAACACTTATTATATGTGCATAAATGCTCGATCAACGTACGACATACTCTAATCCAATATAAAACATTACATAGACTATATTATTCAAAAACTAAAATTAATAAACTTTTCCCCAATGTCTCACCCATTTGTGATAAATGTCAGTCACAAGAAGCTAACATAGCACACTCTTTTGTTTTCTGTATAAAAATTCAAAAATTCTGGAATGAAATATTTGAAATCTTTACAAAATTATTTAAAACAAAACTACTACCCAAAGTAGAATGGATCATTTTTGGAATATCGGAAGGTAACCCAGAATTAAATATGTTTCAAAAGAACTTACTTAATTATGGGCTAATAATGGGAAAAAAGCTTATACTTAAATTTTGGAAAAATGCTCCAATACCAACAACAAAAATGTGGATTTCAAACATGTTCGAAACACTACACTTGGAAGAGATGAGACTCCTCCTAGCAGGCAAAGCAGATCACTTCCAAAAGACGTGGTCTGCATTTATGGAACTATTACAAGCATAAGGTACAATAATAAGTTAAAACATAAAGGCTACCAGGACCTGGTAACGGGGGGCATAAAATAAATTTTTAATAAAAACACGGTTGGTATATCCTTTTTTGCGGAGTTTAAAAAACCCCCCAAAAAAAACCGTGGTAAAAGGAGGCGAGGGGAAGCAGTAGAGTGAAAACTGGCAAGTGTTGGGTAGATTCAGGTGAGGAAGGCTGATTGGCATTTGGGTACAAACAGTAATAGGCCATAGGTGAAATGGAGATAAAAGGGTTCAAAATAAAGAAGTAAATAGGGAAACATAAGACTGGAATGGAGGAATATAGTGGGTGAAGCGTAAGGGATAAAAAGAAAATGGGCTGAACAGAAGGAGGAGAGAAAATGAACTGGGTGATAGGTATAATCGGAGAAAGGTATGCACTAAAGTAGTGGGGAAACAAAACGGGTGAGAAGGGGGAACAGTTTAGGTGAAATTCTAGTGTTCATCTTGTTTGGTTTTAGGCTGCCCAAGCAGAATATGAGGTGCTGGTTTTTACAGTTTGCATTTGCACTATGGTAGTGGAGGAGGCCGATGACAGAGATATTTATGGGAAAGCAATTTAAAATAGCGAGCAACCGGAAGCACCTTGCCATTGTAGGGGCCACATCGGTAGCACCGAATGCATCAGGTGAGGTTGGAAGAAATTCAAGTAAACTTCTGTCTCAACCAAGAGGTGTAGACTTTTTTGTTGTAATTAACCAGTTGAGATAACAATTTCTTGCAAAAGCACTTAATGGTGATAAAAAAGATTAGGAATACACCTGGATGCATGGTATTTGGTTAAATAGAAAAGAGAATAAAGGAAGGAGATTGATAACATTGATTAAGGAGAACGTTTCAAAGCTGAGAGAAGAATTTGTCCTTGAACAAACGATAAAATATCTCTCTTTAGAATTTAGAAACAATTGAGCTGTGATTGTATAAATGGGTCTAATCTACTGGCTGCTAATAAGTGGATCGTTGGGACCTCTTTTGTGGATCGTTGGGACCTCTTTTGTGGATCATTGGGTCCTCTTATGTGGATCATTGGGACCTCTTTTGTGGATCATTGGGACCTCTTTTGTGGAAGGTGCGACCTGTACAAAAAGGATGGGTTGCCCTTGAACCCGAGGGGGACCAATATCCTGGCGGGGAGATTTGCAAAGGCTACTGGGAGACTTTAAACTAGAACGGTTGGGGGGAGGGACTCAAATAGAGAACGCTAGTAGACAGTGTGTGAGGCAGGAGGCAGAGAAGGAAAGCACTCAGACCCAACATGTAGGGGGGAAAGAAGAAAACAATAATAAACAGACTATAAGAGGTGGTGGGGTTCTTAAATCGGTGAGCAGAGAGACAGAGGGGTGTAAAATGGGGATGGAAGCAATAGGTAGCAAGGTGAAAAGTAAAAGTGGCAGGCAGACAAATCCAGGGCAAAAATCAAAAAGGGCCACTTTTCAACATAATTGTAAAAACAAGCCTGAAGGCTTTGTGTCTCAATGCAAGGAGCATTCGTAATAAGGTGGATGAGTTGAATGTGCAGATAGCTATTAATGATTATGATATAGTTGGGATCACGGAGACATGGCTCCAGGGTGACCAAGGCTGGGAGCTGAACATCCAGGGAGATTCAATATTCAGGAGGGATAGACAGAAAGGAAAAGGATGTGGGGTAGCATTGCTGGTTAGAGAGGAGATTAACGCAATGGAAAGGAAGGACATTAGCTTGGAGGATGTGGAATCGGTATGGGTAGAGCTGCGAAACGCAAAGGGGCAGAAAACGCAAATGGGTGTTGTGTACAGGCCACCGAACAGTAGTAGTGAAGTTGGGGATGACATCAAACAGGAAATTAGAAATGCGTGCAACAAAGGTAAAACAGTTATAATGGGTGACTTCAATCTACATATAGATTGGGTGAATCAGATTGGCAGGGGTGCTGAGGAAGAGGATTTCTTGGAATGTATGCAGGATAGTTTTCTAAACCAAGATGTAGAGGAACCAACGAGAGAGCGGGCTATTCTAGACTGGGTATTGAGTAATGAGGAAGGGTTCTGAACTTAAAGAAAGGTAACTTTGAGGGTATGAGACGTGAATTGGCCAAGATTGACTGGCAATTAATTCTAAAAGGGTTGACGGTGGATATGCAATGGAAGGCATTTAGAGACTGCATGGATGAACTACAAAAATTGTTCATCCCAGTTTGGCAAAAGAATAAATCAGCGAAGGTAGTGCATTCATGGATAACAAGGGAAATCAGGGATAGTATCAAAGCAAAAGATGAAGCGTACAAATTAGCCAGAAAAAGCAGCATACCAGAGGACTGGAAGAAATTCAGAGACCAGCAGAGGAGGACAAAGGGCTTAATTAGGAAAGGGAAAATAGATTATGAAAGAAAACCAGCAGGGAACATAAAAACTGACTGCAAAAGTTTTTATAGATATGTGAAGAGAAAGAGATTAGTTAAAACAAATGTGGGTCCTTTGCAGTGAGAAACGGGTGAATTGATCATGGAGAACAAGGATATGGCGGACCAATTGAATAACTACTTTGGTTCCGTCTTCACTAAGGAAGACATAAATAATCTGCCGGAAATAGCAGGGGGCCGCGGGTCAAAGAAGATGGAGGAACTGAGTGAAATTCAGGTTAGTCGGGAAGTGGTGTTGGGTAAATTGAATGGATTAAAGGCCAATAAATCCCCAGGGCCAGATAGCCTGCATCCAAGAGTACTTAAGGAAGTAGCTCCAGAAATAGTGGATGCATTAGTGATAATTTTTAAAAAACTCTTTAGATTCTGGAGTAGTTCCTGAGTATTGGAGGGCAGCTAACGTAACCCCACTTTTTAAGAAGGGGGGGGGGGGGAGAGAGAAAATGGGAATTATAGACCAGTTAGTCTAACATCAGTAGTGGGGAAACGGCTAGAGTCAGTTATTAAAGATGGGATAGCAGCACATTTGGAAAGTGGTGAAATCATTGGACAAAGTCAGCATGGATTTACGAAAGGTAAATCATGTCTGACGAATCTTATAGAATTTTTCGAGGATAAAAACTAGTAGAGTAGATAGGGGAGAACCAGTGGATGTGTTGTATCTGGACTTTCAGAAGGCTTTCGACAAGGTCCCACATAAGAGATTAGTATACAAACTTAAAGCACACAGTATTGCGGGTTCAGTATTGATGTGGATAGAGAACTGGCTGGCAAACAGGAAGCAAAGAGTAGGAGTAAACGGGTCATTTTCACAATGGCAGGCAGTGACTAGTGGGGTACCGCAAGGCTCAGTGCTGGGACCCCAGCTATTTACAATATATATTAATGATCTGGATGAGGGAATTGAAGGCAACATCTCCAAGTTTGCGGATGACACTAAGCTGGGGGGCAGTGTTAGCTGTGAGGAGGATGCTAGGAGACTGCAAGGTGACTTGGATAGGCTGGGTGAGTGGGCAAATGTTTGGCAGATGCATTATAATGTGGATAAATGTGAGGTTATCCACTTTGGTGGCAAAAACAGGAAAGCAGACTATTATCTAAATGGTGGCCGATTAGGAAAAGGGGAGATGCAACGAGACCTGGGTGTCATGGTACACCAGTCATTGAAAGTAGGCATGCAGATGCAGCAGGCAGTGATGAAAGCGAATGGTATGTTAACTTTCATTGCAAAAGGATTTGAGTATAGGAGCAGGGAGGTTCTACTGCAGTTGTACAGGGTCTTGGTGAGACCATACCTAGAGTATTGCGTACAGTTATGGTCTCCAAAACTGAGGAAGGACATTATTGCCATAGAGGCAGTACAGAGAAGGTTCACCAGACTGATTCCTGGGATGTCAGGACTTTCATATGAAGAAAGACTGGGTAGACTCGGCTTATACTCGCTAGAATTTAGGAGATTGAGGGGGGATCTTATAGAAACGTACAAAATTCTTAAGGGGTTGGACAGGCTAGATGCAGGAAGATAGTTCCCGATGTTGGGGAAGTCCAGGACAAGGGGTCACAGCTTAAGGATAAGGGGGAAATCCTTTAAGACCGAGATTAGAAAAACATTTTTCACACAGTGGTGAATCTCTAAAACTATCTGCCACAGAGGGTAGTTGAGGCCAGTTCATTGGCTATATTTAAGAGGGAGTAAGATGTGGCCCTTGTGGCTAAAGGGATCAGCCATGATCATATTGAATGGCGGTGAGGCTCGAAGGGCCTAATGGCCTACTCCTGCACCTAATTTCTATGATCAGTGGGTATGGAGAGAAGGCAGGTACGGATACTGAGTTGGATGATCAGCCATGATCATATTGAATGGCGGTGCCGGCTCGAAGGTCCGAATGGCCTACTCCTGCACCTATTTTCTATGTATCTATGTATCTATCTTCAGGGATATTGTAAGTATGTTCAAAGGAGTAACAACAATGATTACTTTATAGCGAGACACGTGTTGTGAAACAAAGTGATCTTTATTGTGGTATACAGAGAACCACTGGGGAGGGTTCTCCCAGTTCTATGTATGTGTATCAGGGCACACAATTAAACCACGTGACGACTTCTTCCCGCCAAACACAGTCACGTGACCCTGCCAGTCCTAGGCCGAGGGTTCGCCCAGTAAGTGACCTAACCACCAGGTGGCGCCACAACTTTAGTATTCAAATATAAATTGGGATTGCAATGACATGATTGTGTGCTTTGTAAGTATGTTACTTAGAATTTTCTTGATCAGTGCATTTCTTACCTGAAGCCAAAATGGCATTGGTGACTTTTGTTCTGGGAAATGTTTACGAAAGAACTGCAGATGCTGGAAAAATCGAAGGTAGACAAAAATGCTGGAGAAACTCAGCAGGTGAGGCAGCATCTATGGAGCGAAGGAATAGTCCACTTTGTTTTGGGAAATGTGAACTGTAGCAAATGTCAGTGGGGAACATCTAGGAATCAATTATTAAAATAACATAAGGTTTAGAATCAATATGGAAAGAGATGTAGATCACTTTTATGTAAAAATATCCATTTGTGGGAGGGACAACTTCAGTGGGATAAGAATAGATCTGGCCTGGATAAAGTGGAATCAAGGTTTGGTATGCATGACTATAATTGACCAACAGGCCTAAAAAATGGAATTGCCAATATTACCAAGGCAGGAATGGTGAAATACAGGTAACATCACAGGCAAACAGACTCAGCCAACACATAAAAACATAAATTATATGGAAAGTAAGGTAGACAAAAGTGCTGGAGAAACTCAGCGGGTGAGGCAGCATCTATGGAGCGAAATAAATAGGCAACGTTTCGGGCCAAAACCCTTCTTCAGACTGATGTAGGGTGGGGGGGGCGGGAAGAAGAAAGGAAGAGGAGGAGCCAGCGGGCTGAGGGAGAGCTGAGAAGGGGAGGAGACAGCAAGGGCTACCGGAAATTGGAGAAGTCAATGTTCAAGCCGCTGGGGTGCAGACTGTCGAAGCGGAATATGAGGTGCTGCTCCTCCAATTTCCGGTGGTGCTCACTCTGGCCATGGAGGAGGCCCAGGACAGAAAGGTCGGATTCGGAATGGGAGGCGGAGTTGAAGTGCTGAGCCATAGGGAGATCAGGTTGGGTAATGCGAACCGAGCGGAGGTGTTCGGCGAAACGACCGCCAAGCTTACTCTTTGTCTCACCGATGTAGATCAGCTGACATCTAGAGCAGCGGATGCAATAGATGAGGTTGGAGGACGTGCAGGTGAACCTCTGTCGCACCTGGAACGACTGCTTGGGTCCTTGAATGGGGTCGAGGGGGGAGGTAAAGCGACAAGTGTAGCATCTCCTGTGGTTGCAAGGGAAAGTGCCCGGGGAGGGGGTGGTGCGGGTGGGAAGGGAAGAATTGACCAGGAAGTTACGGAGGGAGCTTTACGGAAAGCAGACAATGGGGGGGAGATGGGAAGATGTGGCGAGTGGTGGGGTCACGTTGGAGGTGGCGAAAATGACAGAGGACTATTTGGTGTATGTGACGGCTGGTGGGGTGGAAGGTGAGGACCAGGGGCACTCTGCCCTTGTTGCGAGTGGGCGGATGGGGAGAGAACAGTGTTGGGGGGTATTGAAGAGACCCTGGTGAGAGCCTCATCTATAATAGAGGAGGCGAACCCCCGTTTCCTGAAGAATGAGGACATTTCCGATGCACTGGTGTGGAACACCTCATCCTGGGAGCAGATGCGGCGTAGACGGAGGAATTGGGAGTTGGGGATGGAGTCCTTACAGGAAGCAGGGTGGGAAGAAGTGTAGTCTAGATAGCCATGGGAGTCAGTGGGTTTATAGTCGATGTTGGTCAGAAGTCTATCACCTGCAACATAGAAAGTATACAGGTATCATTCCATGCCCGAATGTTGCTTAGGTTTCTTGCATTAAGCTGTGGACATTGTTATTTACTGAGGAATTGTAAATGGATTGAATATTGTGCAATCATCAGTGAACATCCCCACTTCTTACTTTATGGCTGGTTCCATTTCCTTTGCTATAAAAAAAAAAGTTTTTGCAAAAGCAAGCCATTGTTGTAAAACACTATGAGTAAAATAAGTCCACGGTATTTTATTTACTGTTAATTTTAAAATCAGGCTGAAATATTTGTGTTAAACAGAAGTGTGGATGATCTGTTTTGGTTTCCTCCTGGCATATCCACCATTGCAAAAGGCAGTATTTAGCCTATTTAATTCACTGCTCATGGCATCAAGGAATGGCTGAGAGCACTGGAAAAGACAAAGGGACCAGACACCATCCCAGCTGTAATACTGAAGACATTTGCTCCAGAATATTCCTAAACAAAAGAATCTATTAAATAGTAGGGAGAATTGTTCAGGTATTTTCAGCTCAGGAAAAGAATAATGTCCAAACCATGTAATGATCCGACAATGCATCTATTCTGAATCAAAGTGATAGAAGCTAGTGCTGCCACTCCAACCATTGAAATGTTATCCCCTTGAAACCTATTGATATCAGTTTTAGGGGTGCTCCTTAATGTTGTCTTGAAGAAGCCCTTGTAAAACTCAAATCAAAGGCATCAAGAAGATATGGTTGGAGTTACAAGCTCAAATGGTTGTGTTGGTTGTTAATCATCCCAAGAGAGGACACCACTGCAAGAGTTCTGCAGGATAGTGTCCAAGGTTTCAGCATCTTCACCTACTTCATAAGTTAATTTCCCTTTATCATAAAGTCAAAAAAGGTGGTGTTCATTAATGATTGCACAATATTTAATCCATTTGCATTTCCTCAATAAATAAAGAAGTTCACAGTTTAATGCATCAAAGCCTAAGCCACATTCAGGCATAGACTGCTATGTGATAAGTAACGTATGATAGAGAAATTCCAGCCAGTGAACATCCCCATGAAAATAATCTAACCACATATCTATGACATTCAATGGTATCACTATCACTTAGGCCTCCAATATCAATATATTGGGGTTCACCATTTAACCAGAAACTGGATTGGACCAGCCACATATATACTGTGAGTGCAAGAGCAGGTTGGAGGCTGCTTCAAAGTCTCCACTATTGTCCCTGTACCAAAAAAGGCAAGGATGACGTCTTAATGACTACAGTCATGAGGACACTTGAAAGGCTTGTGCTGGCCAAGCTGAAAAATATCACAAACTTCCTGCTGGACCCTCTGCAGTTTGCATATCGGGCCAATAGATCTGTGGATTACGCAGTCAACCTGGGCCTGCTCTTCATCCTACAGCACCTAGACCGCCAGGGGACCTATGCGAGGATCCTGTTTGTTGATTTTAGCTCTGCATTCAACACCATTGTGCCAGAGCTACTACACTCCAAACTTTCCGAGTTGACTGCCTGAACCCCTCTGTCGGTGGATCGTCAACTTCCTGACAGACAGGAAGCAGCATGTGAGGCTGGGAAAGCACATCTTGGACCCGCAAACGCTCAGCATAGGAGCACCGCAAGGCTGCCTACTCTCTCCTCTCCTCTCTCTACACCAACGACTGCACCACCACAGACACCTCTGTCAAGCTTCTCACGTTTGCGGACAACACAACCCTGATTGGAATGATCCAGGATGGGGAGGAATCTGCCTACATACAGGAAGTGCCACAGCTGGCGCCCTGGTGGCGTAGCAACAACCTAGAGCTCAATGCTCTTAAGACACTGCAATTGATTGTAGACTTTAGGAGAGCGCACGCTCCCCTCACCCCACTCACTATTAACAACACCACAGTCACATCTGTGGAGTATTTTAAGTTCCTGGGAACCATCATCTCCAAGGACCTTAAGTGGGTGGCTACCATCGACTCCACAGTCAAAAAGACACAACAGAGGATGTACTTCCTGCGGCAGCTGAGGAAGCACAATCTGCCACAGGCAATGATAGTCCAATGGTACACAAAAATGCTGGAGAAACTCAGCGGGTGCAGCAGCATCCATGGAGCGTAGGAAATAGGCAATGTTTCGGGCCGAAACCCTTCAGGGTCTGAAGCAGTTCCTTCGCTCCATAGATGCTGCTGCACCCGCTGAGTTTCTCCAGCATTTTTGTGTACTTTTGATTTTCCAGCATCTGCAGTTCCTTCTTAAACAATGATGGTACAATTCTACACGGCCATCGTAGATTCTGTTCTCACCTTCTCCATCATGATCTGGTTTGGCTCAGCCACCAAGCACAACACCTGGAGGCTGCAGCGAATCGTCCGATCAGCAGAGAAGGTTATTGGCTGCAACCTTCCCTCCACTTATGAACTGTACACTGCAAGGGCCAGGAATGGATCATCTCTGACCCCTCTCACCCTGGCCACAAACTCTTTGAATCACATCCTCCGGAAGGCGACTCCGGATCGTCAAAGCTGCCTCAGCCAGACATAAAAACAATTTTTATTCACGAGTAGTTGCTCTACTCAACAGCCAAAAATCTGTAGCCTCCTTTGATCTGGTATTTTGTTGGTTCACATGCTTGATCAATGGTGTTTTATCATTAATGTCCTATTATTATTAATGTTTAGTGTTTTCTGAGTCATTCGTAACTGTCACTGTATGTCATGTTGTTACTTGTGGGCGGAGCACCAAGGCAAATTCCTTGTATGTGAATACTTGGCCAATAACTTCCTTACTTTATCTGTGAGCAAATGACTTCCTTATAACATCTCAAAGACTTTCTATGGCACAAATTATGATTGGATAGAATACCCTGCACTTGCTGGGATGAATGTAACGACTAGAACAAATATTACGTTTATACTTTTGAAAAGGATTTAGACTAGCTTGGCAGAGGAATTTAGAACTTTAGAGTAGATTTACAAGAATGTTTAGAGATAGATGGCAGGGAATTATTAAGCATGTTTGTAATAGAGGAACTAAAGATCAGAAACCAACTTGATAACGTGTTTTTGTACTAATTTGTACGTTGTACAGTGGAGAGCATACTGGCTGAGTGCATCACAGATTGGTTTGGTAACTCGAACCACCCAAGAACAAAGGAGATTGCTAAAAATGGTGAAAATTATCTGGGCCATATACAGATAATTTAACTCTTCTCCATCGAACAGATCTACAGCAGTGCCTCCTGAAGAAGACAGCTGAAACTATCAAAGACTCACACCACTTGGCCAAGCTGTCACATTGGAGCTACAGAAGCCTGACAACCATTACCTTCAAGTTCAAGAACAGCATTTTCCCATCAACCATCAGGCTCCTGAATCAAACTGCACAACCCGAACCACAACCCTATCTCAACACCAAACTACTATGGACTTTATATAAGGGTGCTCTCCATAATTCGACGTACTATTATGGTCTGGTTACCTAATATACCCAATAATTTATTCTATTGTTTATTGTATATTTATTTGGAGTGTCAAGATGCTGTAAAGTTTCAACAAGTAAGAATTTCATTGTTCAATACAGGTATGACAATTAAATTCATATGGCAATTAAATACTCTTGACTTGAGAAACTGGGAATACAATTGGCAACCTGACTTTGATATCATAATCTTCACTGAAACACTGCTTGGCGAATGTTATAAACTGCATCCTTAATTACAGTATTAATACAGTCAGATGATTTTGAGGGACAAGTTTTGGCAGTTTCAGTTTTGCAGAGCAACATTAACATTAAGATAGATTTATATAGAAGATGGATACAAAATACTGGAGTAACTCAGCGGGACAGGCAACATATCTGGAGAGAAGGAAAGAGTGACGTTTCAGATCGAGACCCTTCTTCAGACGTCTCTCCAGAGATGCTGCCTGTCCTGCTGAGTTACTCCAGCATTTTGTGTCTATAACAAAAATGAATGTCTTAAATTGGGTAAAGGCCAATATTGTTACATGTGAGACAGTGGCATCGGCTCCGGGATGCCCCATGTGGGCAGCGGTGTAGTACGAGTCGTACAGGGAGGCAAGGATGACCACCTTGTGACCCTTGATGATTATCCCGTCCCGGAGCACCAGTTCATCGCGAACCAGAAAGAAAGGGTGGACACCAGCAGGCAACGAAGTCCGTTTGCTTGGCCACCCGCGCCGGATGACAGCTGCAAGCTGTTGCAGGTCGGGGTCGTTGGCAGTGTGCTCAACCAGGCACTGCAGCTGCTTAGAAGGAACAAAGTTGACTGAGTACCTGCAGATCCTCCTGTTCGTAGGGATGTCTGTCGCAGGAGGACCGGGGGATACTGGACAGCGCGTCAGCCACATGCATCTCAGTGCCCCTCTTGTAAACGATCTGGAAGTCGAACCGCTGGAGCTGCAGCATCATTCGCTGCAGTCTGGCTGGAGCGATGTGGATAGGCTTGTTGAGGATCGTCACCAAGGGTTGATGATCCGTCTCGACAGTGAACCTGGTACTGAAAAGGAAGTGCTTGAACTTGGAGCAGGCGAACACAACCGCCAGAAGCTTCTTCTCTATTTGCGCATAGCGCTGCTCAGTGTCCGTCATGGTTCGCGAGGCATAGGAAATGGGCTGCAGCGAGCCATCATCATAGAGCTGCAGGCAGGCAGCTCCTAGTCCAAAACGGGAAGCGTTGCACATAACCACAATTGGACGCTGCAGATCGAAGAATTTGAGAGTCGGTGTGCTGATCAGCTTCGTTTTGAGGAAATCGAAAGCCTGCTGGTGGTGTGGAAACCAGGACCAGGCAATGTCTTTTTTCGTCAGTTGCATCAGGCGTGCGCTCAACTCGCTGAGGTCGGGGATAAACTTGCCCAAATAGTTGACCATGCCCAGGAAACGCTGCAGGCTGGTAACATCTGTCGGTGCAGGCAGCTCGGAGATAGCGTTTGTCTTTTGCGGATCAGGTTTCAGCCCGTGGGCCGCGAAAATGTGGCCAACATATAGTACCTCAGCTACCCGGAACCTGCATTTTGACGGGTTAAGCTTTAAGTTGATCTGGCGAGCGCGGTCTAGAATCCGTCGGAGGTGGCGATCATGCTCAGCAGCATCTCTCCCATAAACAAGAATGTCATCCACAATAATGGCACACAGCAGACCAGCAAACAGTTGCTCCATGGAGCGCTGAAACACTTCGCTAGCGGAGTTGATGCCGAACGGCATCCGTAAAAATTTGAATCTTCCGAAGGGTGTGCCGAAAGTGGTTAAATCCAAGGAGCGTTTATCTAGGGATATTTGCCAGAACGAGCTCCTGGCATCGAGGACGGAAAACACCGTGGCCTGTCCGACCTGGGCAGCAACATCTTCTACAGTCCTCATAGGGTAGTGGGGACGTTTTATTGCCAGATTCAAATCCTTGGGGTTGATGCACACCCGTATTTCGTTCTTACCCTTCTTCATGGTGGCGACCATGGTGGAGACCCACTCGGTGGGATCGCTGACGGCTTCCAGCACTCCCATGTCAACCATGTTTTTCAGCATGGCTTCCACCTTGCCCTTCATGGCAAACGACACCCTGTGTGGGGCACGGATCACAGGCACTACCGAGGGGTCAGTTGCGATCTTGTACACAAGTGGCAGCTTCCCCGACTTATCGTCGAAGAGGTCAGGGTACTCGGAGAGTGGATTCAGCATCACCCGCACTTCGTGGACCGTACGGTCGAAAGACACTAGACCGAGATCCTGGCAGGCTTGATTGCTCAATAGAGTTACACAGTCCACAGTCACAGAAAAACGACAGGTCACGGGATGATTTCTGCAGCACACAATGGAAGGTGGCCCTCCCCACAGGTGTTAGCTCCTCTCCCCCATAAGCACGCAATACAGAGCGATCAGCAGTCAACAGCTCATTATTTCTTATCTGGTTGAATAGGGATGTTGACATAACATTCACTTTCGCCCCCGTGTCGAGCTTCGCGGAGAAGGACTTGTTGTTCACAGTAATGAGCACAGAAGGATCGGGGAGGCGAGATCGGCGATGAAGGAGTGTAAACACTAGTATCTCCCATGGAAATGCTGGGCTCAGAGTCGGGGGCAGTGTCAACAGAAGACTGGGAATCGAGTTCATTATCAACTTGCTGAAGGTTGTTTAAGAATTGTCTAGGAGGTGGGGGAACGTTCCCACGGAAGCGACAGGCAGCTGCAAAGTGGTTCATCTTCCTACAGAAATTACAAGCTTTGCCAAATGCTGGGCACTGGGACTGCATGGAGTGGACATAATTGCAGTTGGGGCATTTCTTGGCAAGCGGGACCCGAGGTGCATGAATGGGCCGCGGCGGAGGGAGAAAGTTGTCTTGCTTCTTTTCACGGGGCATAGCAACGCCAGTCAGATTTATAGCTCGGTTGTCAGATCCCCTCTGCCCATGTGGCGGGGCAACTACTTCAGCAATACGGCATGCATTGCCTGAGTCAGGGTGAGGTCTGGTCTTTGCAGTAGATCAGCACGTAGCTTCTGATCGAGCATGCCGGTGACAAGGATATCTGGTGAGCTGGTCACGCATGGTCTCGAAACGGCACCGCTGAGCAAGGTAGCGCAGGTCAGCGATAAAACATTCAACAGGCTCATCAGGCTGCTGCTTCCGTGTAAAAAATCTAGCCCTCTCCAATATGCGGTTGGAGGGCAAGTCACAAATCTCCGCAAACTTGCGTAAGAGACATACCGGGTCATTGGCAGATTCCGCCGGCTCGACGACCTGGTCGTTGTCATCCAGGACCGCTGGATTGTAGATGAAAGCCTGAGCTCGTTTCATGGCGTCGGGACAGGCAAGGTTCAGCAGGAGGGAAGCTTTGACCGCATCTGGGTCATTTCGGTGCACGATGTTGATGAAGTGGTTGTAGTCCATCACGAAAGTAGCCCATCGTTCCGCAATGTCAGCGTCAAAGACAAGGGGAGAGGGCTTTCGGCATGAGGATGCCATAATGAATGGGGAATTAAACACTAGTTACACTAGGGACAAATAAAACCCGATAAACAGGAGGCGTGCGTTTTACTTGCTGACACCATGTAAAGGAGTCAAGTCTGACACACTGTGACCTTTACTGAGTCTTTTATTAAAGCACATGGCACACACGTCCCAGCACTGACTGCATCTAGTCTTCAGGCGTACTGGAACCAAAAGGGAGGAACAAGGGGAGGATATCACAGTTATACTGATATGGCTGGGCGTGGTTAGTGGTGTTTAGGTAGCTACGTTATAGGTTGCATGCATAAACCATCTACACTATGTTTTTTGGAATTCCCAATTCCAGCCGGAATGAATGCAGCACCAGTAGTACAGAGGTATTTTTCTTAACAACATGATACAGCAAACGGTTTAATCGGCACCCAACCACCAACTTGAGTATTCCAATTCATTGCTACCAATACATCACATATTGCATTCTGTGCCATTCACAAAATGAACTGCAGCAACTTACCAGAATTTTTTCAATAACATTTTGAAAGCCATTATCTTTACTAATCAAAAACATGAGGGCAATAGGCATTTGAAACATGAGCACCTGCAAATCTATCTTCAAATCACATTTAATCTAAGCATGAAAATATGTAAAAATCTCCCAATTCAATGTTATCTCCCAATCCAATCCAGCGACTCATTAAATTCTCAAGAGTAATCAGGGGTTATGATTACATGTTGGCCTTGCCACCTATGGCATGTACCACGAGGGAGTAACTTTGTTGAGTGCTGTGGGCTGAATCACCTGCAGCTCAACACCGACAAGACTAAGGAGTTAGTGGTGGAGTCTAGGGGGAGAGGAACACCCCTGTCCCCTGTCTCCCCAATTGTGGATGCGTAATTTACTAGGGAGTACAAATACCTTGGAGTGTACCTGGACAGTAAACTAGACTGGTCCAGGAACGCTGAAGCCCTGTACAAGAAGTGATAGAGCCGACTGTACTTTTTGAGAAGGATCCGCTCCTTCAATGTCTGCAGTTAGATACTGCAGATGTTCTACCAATTAGTGATAGCCAGTGCCATCTTCTTCGCTGCCAACTTCAAAGGCCGCGGATGCCAATAAGATTATCAAACTCACCAAGAAGGATGGCTCCGTCCTGGGGGCGGAGTTGGATTCATGGGATGTGGTCTTGGAGGGGAGGATGCTCCTCAAACTGCAGAGCATCTTGGACAATACAGCTCACCCCCTCCATGACACACTGGTCAACCTGAGGAGTACCTTCTGCAATAGACTAGTTCCACCAAGATCCAGTACAGAATGCCACAGGAAATCCTTCTTCCCTGTGGCTATCAAACTGTACAACTCCTCCCCCTTCCTCGTGGGGTAGACCAGTGGTTCCCTACCTTTTTTAGTTCATGGCCCCCTTGGGATCTTTAATTTTTCTGTCTCCCCCCCCCCCCCCCCCCCCCCCCCCCCCCCCGACATTATTAGCGGAAAAAAAGTGTCCCCCTTCATTGAACCTGTGGCCCCCTAACTCCCAAAACATTTCTGTGGCCCCCCACTGAAATTTGCCATGGCCCCAGGTTGGGATCACTGGGGTAGACTGACTCCCCTTCCACCTCTTCAATCTTTGCACATCCCCAATCCTTTCCACTCGTTAATTTAATGTTTCATGTATTTTGTGTTTCATGACTGATGGCAGATCAATTTCCTTCCTGGGATAAATAAAGTTCTATCGTATCGTAACATTTTTTTAATGTTTTAATAGTAAGATTAAACGAGAACTTACCAGTTTGAAGTTTGATCTGTATTTTATGAGGAGTTACGATGAGGGATTACGTGAAGAAGCCCGCTCAGGGCGCAGGCGCGGCATGCTTCCAAGCAGCGGTGTGGAATCACAGACAGACACACGTATTTGAAGTAACATAGTAAAGAATAAAGAGACATCAATTATCAGTTTGATCCATGTAATGAGGGTGGGAGCGGAGGGCACGTAATCCCTCATCGTAACTCCTCATAAAATACAGATCAAACTTCAAACTGGTAAGTTCTCGTTTAATCTTACTATTTTACTTCGGAGTCACGTGAGTGACTTCGTGAAGATTTCAAAGCTCTGTGATTTCAAACCGTGTAACAGTTTTACTCACTCACTGCCGAAAGCTCTTGAGGAAGGAAGTGTTATTGTAATCAACCAATGAATCTGTTTTCAAAACAAAACGGTATTTATTAACAATAACAAAAACAAATAGCTCCCCCGGGCTTTAAATTAAATATTTGCAATTTCTAATATTCTTGCTGCAAATAAATCAGGCTTCACCAAAGGCTTGTCATAGAACGTTCGGAATGTGGATTCCCTCGACCATCCTGCTTTGTTCAGGATGAGGTCAATAGGCACATCCATCCTTGCTGCCGTTGATGTGGATGCTGCCCTGGTGGAATGAGATTTGTAAACATTAATGTCTATTCCAGCAGCTTCCAATACCTGTTTTAACCATCTTGAAATGGTCTGGCTTGTTACCCGGCCATGTGGTTTTTTGTGGCTGACCCATAAGGCTCTTTCACTTCCTCGGATATTATGGGTTGTGTCAATGTACTGTTTGAGGTGGGTCACCACACACAATCGTGGCTCTGGCGGGTAGGCCCGGAATACCACTAGCGTGTTGGATGTTCCTGGCCTGCTTTGTTTTATCAGACCTAGTAGAGTGAATGTTACCTGGTCTGACGTTGTTTCCATGCTGTCCAGTCGAAGTTTATGTAATGACTGGACCCTCTGTGCAGATACTAGTGCCATAAGCATGAGCGTTTTTAATGTTAATTGCTCAAGGCTGAGGGATCTTGCTGGTGGTCTGTCCCGAAGGTATGTGAGCACAACACTGATGTCCCAAATTTGAGTATATCTAGGCTTGGGGGGCTTGATGTTATATATGCCCCTCATCAGTTTGACCACCAGCGGATGGGACCCCATGGGCTGATGTCCTGCAGGTTTGAGGTAGTTGGAGAGGGCACTACGTGCCGTGTTGATGGCACTGTAGTTCATATCCTCATGGTGATGTAAGTAGGCCAGGAACTCGAGAACATTGGCTACTGTGGCTGTTTCGTAAGAAGTCCCTGTTTCTTGGCAGTACCTCTCCCATTTCTTGATGTTGGTTAGGTACTGCCTCTTTGTAGATGTTCTCAGGGATGCTGACATGGTGGTGATGGTTTGTTGCGATAATCCCAGGTCCAGATAGGGTCGGTTTAGAATCTGCAACCCAGGAGTTTCATGTCTTGATGGCATGGATGGCTTATGCCTGACACTGGGTGAGTCAATAGCCCTGGATGACTGGGAAACACCATTGGTGATTCCACCACCATGTCATGGAGTACTGGGAACCATGGCTGTGTAGGCCAGTCGGGCACCACCAAAATTCCAGATGCTGAATCCATCTGGATTTTGCGAAGTACCCGACTGATGAGGCAGAAGGGAGGAAAGGCATAGAAAAAGAACTTTCCCCAATCCAGCGTGAAGGCATCTACCGCTGCTGCCTCTGGATCTGGTTCCCACGCGACATACGTAGTTAATTGGTGATTTAGTCTTGATGCAAATAAATCGATATCTGGCTTTCCATATTGCTTTACAATTTTAGCAAATGCTTTAGGATTTAACATCCATTCGATGTTGTCATTGAATTTGCGTGACCTGGTGTCCGCCACTGTATTTAGCTTACCTGGTAGATAGGTAGCTGAAAGCCAAATATGTCTTTCGACACACCATTGCCAAATCGTATTGACCAATTTGTCGCATGATAAAGATTTTATGCCGCCCATATGGTTAATGTAAGCCACCACCGTAGTATTGTCTATTTGTAATCTAACATGCAAGTGATGCATATTGGATACATATGCTTTTAAACCATAAAAGGCGCCCAACATTTCCAAATAATTAATGCCCAGTGTAGATAGTAATGATGATTCTAAGTTAGTCCATCTACCACCTGTGCTGGATATGGAGTTAGTTGCTCCCCAGCCTTTAGCACTGGCATCTGTTTGGAGTACTAAAGTAGCATTAGTAATAATAATAGGACTACAACTATGCCAAATGTTTTGTATCCACCACTGTAGCTCTGATATTGCTTCAGGGGGTAAAATCATGACTCGGTCATAATGACCTTTATGTTGTTTTAGTGCCTTCACCTTTGCTCTTTGTAAATTTTGATAGTGCAAAGGTCCAAATTGGATAGCCGGAAATGCTGCTACCATTTTCCCAATTACTGCTGCCACTTGTCGAATAGTTGTTTTTTTGTTAATCTTTAAGTTATTGCATGATTGTACTAATGCAATCATCTTTTCCCTTGGCAGGGTAATAGTCATTTGGACTGAGTTAATTGTGAAACCCAGGTAGTCCATTATCGTGGATGGATTTAACTTGGATTTATCTGGATGTAAGACGAACCCTAGTGCTTCTAGGAGCTGTTTAGTAGCTGATACTGCTGCTACAGCCAATTCCATAGTTTTCCCAACTATGAGGATGTCGTCCAAATATGCCATGACTATATGATTATGTTTCCTTAATGTTGCCATGGCTGGTTTTAATATTTTAGTGAATAATCTTGGGGCTGAAGTGAGCCCATTAGGCAGTGCTTTATACTGCCACAGCTCCCCCATCCAGATAAATTTAAGGTATCTGCTATAATCCTTATGTATAGGTACCAGATAGTAAGCATCTTTGAGATCAATGCTTGCCATATAGTATCCTTTGGAAATCAGTTGTCTAGCAGTCACAAATGTTTCCATTTTGAAATGTATATACTTAACAAAATTATTCAGGGATGTTAAGTCAATGATGATGCGACATCCACCATCTTTTTTAGTTTTTGTAAATATGTTGGAAACAAATTCCAAGGGCTCATGTTTGGTTTTCTCTATGACCCCTTTGTTTATAAGTCTCACCAGTTCAGCTTGTCCCTCCTGTTGTTCTTTTTTGGAGAGAAAAAATACCCTTTCGGGCCGGTGTTGAACTGGCGGTGTTTTTGAAATAAATTCAATTTTGTATCCTCCAATGCTATTGAGTATATATTTATCATTAGTGATCAATCCCCATGCTTCTTTAAACAAGTGTAACCTTCCCCCTGTTAGTAAGGCACCCTTATTCTCTGTATGCTGGTAGGAACCAGATCCACCTACCTCCATGGTTATTGACGACTTTGTGATTTATTTTTCCTTAGAGCTTTGCCTTGTCGACGTGCTGGCGATGTTGGGGGGAGGCGCATTTTCCAGGGGGTCCGCGGCGGGCCCTGACCTAAAAAAGGTCTTTGGGGATAATGCGGCCCCAAGCTTTCACCAGTCCCATGTTCCAGACGCCGACTGGTGGATGCAGTGGTGTGCTGCCGCTTGGGTATGAGAATTGTTCTTGGTTTGCTTGTCGCTGGGCCTGCCCTCATGAGGCTGAAGGTTTTGGATGCCTCTTCCATATCCTTCAGCTGTTTGTTGAGGTCGTTTCCAAATAATAACGAATCTGCCTCCATAGCTGGAGCTTTGCACAAGCAAGCAAATTTTGGGTTGAGGGCAGGTCTTATGTTTTCCCTCCGGAGGTTGTTTAACTCAAACTGAGTTGTACACATCAACGCCAGCACATCCTGCTGGTGTGTACTCATCTCCGTAGTCTGCACGCAACGAGCAAAGGCTGTGATGGCCGACGTGAGGAGCCGAAGTATCCGCTGGAGCTTTATCTCTTGTGCCCGTATTGGGCCCCCCACATTTCCCCAGATTTGACTGTTGAGGCTCTTGACCTTAAGAGCCTCGCAGTTGTCTGGCGCTGTGTGTTCCTCCAGCACTTGGGCGAGCACCTTCTCCTGTAGAGGCTTGTTAGACAGGTGGTTTATGCTAGCCGCCATCCTCGGCTCCAAAGGTGCTCCAGCCCGTGGGGTAGCAACAAAACGATCCACAACACCCAGCAGCTGTTCCTGTTCCTGCACACCCTGCACACTCCCGATTCCTTCCGCCTGCCCCTTTTCCAGACCAGCCCTGCCCTGGTCACCAATGCTAGCCTCCAGTTCTTGATCTGAGGTAGCAAAGGGAAGTGCCGGACTCGACACTATGGAGGAGGCGCCTGTCCTGTCTGCCCGAGAGCGCTGCTGTTCCCGGTAGACCATCCCCTCCAAGAGCTGCTGAATGCAACTCAGGCGGTTGTCTCTCCTCCGTTTTGGGGAGGACATTTCCCCCTCCGACGAGTCGGAGTCGACCGGCCGATTAGTTTTCCGGGTTGCTTTCCCAGCCCGCCGTGCAGGCTCTGGCGTGACTGGGTCCGGCTCGGTCTCAGGGATTGCAAACCGCTCAACGAGCGGTGCTACCGCCGGTTGCTGCCCCGCTGGAATTGGCTCCTCTGGTGGAGTTAGAGCACGAGCAGTTTTTTGAGAGAGCTTCCTGCGTTGAGACATTTTTTGCACTGCAAAACACTAACGCCAACTCTCCTCCGGTTAGTCCCAACGCACCGTCCACTTACCTGACGGTCCGTTTTAAAGTGCAGCTGGAGAGCCTGACTCCAGCTGCCGCCGCTGTTGCACTGCTGGGCGTAATGCCGCGCCTGCGCCCTGAGCGGGCTTCTTCACGAAGTCACTCACGTGACTCCGAAGTAAAATTAAGTTATCTTGCTTCTGCTGATCAGCAGATTATTTTTGGTGTTTATTAAACCAAAGGAATTCAACATTCTAAACCTTATTTACACAAGCAAAGACACTTTTAATGTAAATTGACTGCTCTTGTGCATGGCTGCAATGCCTGCCTTCAACAAGCATATCCTATTTCTCGTTTACTGTAATCCACTGGGCCAGTAAAATGAATGGTGGAAGACTTACTGGAAGTGGAAAAGAGTTCAGATGGTCTTATAGGGCAAACGCCCAGGAGTTTTGAGCTTAAATGGCTTGGCTTTGAATTAATTTTTCTTCGCCACATGAGATAGCAATTTAGGTTATCGGACAGCAAATGCACTGAGTAAAGTGCAGAAATGGGAAAATCCTGAGAGAATCCACCAGATTTTCCACTCGATTATGCCTCTGCCATTCCCCCATCCGATCCCTTATTAGAGAGCAAATTGTTGGAGAACCATCTCAATATAACTAAAAGTCTTCGTCTTGTTTGTGTATGTATGTGTGTGTGTGTGTGCGTGTCAATCTGGTTAATTCCTATCTTCTTCCAAACGCTAGGCCACAGCCTTCCCATTTTCACACATATTACTCACATTTTTCCCCTAGTGGCAATAAACATCTTCCCGTCGCATTTCCACCTATATTTCCGAAGTTATTAATCGTTGAAAGTTTAAAAACAGCCAAAACTGCTTTCTCACAGACAGCTTCCAGCCTTCTAACAGTGATGATGTCACAGTGCAACAATCACAATGGGCTCTCAAGCTGGCTGCTGACTGCCACAATGACATCACATGGGACGTTGCCAAAGGTAACAATGGGCTCGCAAGCTGGCTGCCAACTGCCACAATGACATCACAATGGGATGTTGCCAACAGTAACGAGGTTTCTGCCCCTCTACCAATATCTGATGTGGCTGCTCATCAAGTTCTGGTTGCATTTTGGGCACAAGGCAGGGAGTGGGGAGGGCAGATCGGGGGGGGGGGGGGGGGGGGGGGGGAGGCAACTCTCATCGGGCCTCCCCCAAACCCCCCACCCACCCTCCGGCCCCGCCCCCGCCCCATCACAGTGAGGAATGTGGAGGCGTCACTGTGGTGGACGTTTATGTTAAAATGTATTTTGTGTGTTCCATTGCTTTTTATTTATATGACTGACTTGGCAAATGAAATTCCTCGTATGTTGCAAAACATACTTGGTATGTATTATTGTGATTGAGATTGTGATCACTTATGACCTTATGACTACTTGCAACGCAGCTTGCAAATCAGAATAAAAGATTATTGGATAGAAGGAAATAGAATTTGAGGAGGCCTATAATATCAGCTCCAGTGGATTCTGTGACACATTTGGCTACGGACCCAGTGGTGGCGACTCAGATTGGACAACCCGAATCCTTTGAAGCAGTGAGCAGTTAGGCTCATACTTTGCATCCATTGGTCTGTTGTGAATATTTTGGAATATACTGTTTCTCCCATACTTGAATATTTCACTGCCTGGAAACACTTGAGATGTGGTCGGGAGGGTTGGAATTGTTAATTGTGTAAAGATGTAGAGGTTGTGTAAGAACATAATGAGGAAATCCTATTTGACAACGAATATTTGTAAGTAATGATAAGTGTGTATGCTTGGAGCAGTATGCAAGGTTGGTCACACAATTGGTATGAATTCAGCCTTGATGGTGTATTTTTAGAAAATCGATATACGGAGGTTATTAAATAGTTTTTGTGATGCATTAGGTCTAAAATTCAAGATTCCTTCGCATCCCCATGGTCTGGCATTTTCTGGCAAGTTCCCTAAACATGTAGAGCACTTTCATCTGGTACACAACTATAACGAAAATCAAATCTACCACCCTCCCCCCTCCACCTCTACGCCACCATCAACTCCTTCATGACATCAACTCCTTCATGTAAAAGTTAGTATTGACTGAGAGCTAATATTATGACAATGAGATAAAGACATAAATTTTGAGATAATTCTGCACCAAGTCATGATAACTTGAGCTTTTCCATTCCAGCACACATTATCCCATTTAGAGCTATCTGCAATCCAGTCCCTCTAGAGGTCACTGTTACAATAGTTTGGCTCAATGTAAAATCAACTATTCAACATAATAATGTTTAATTCTGTTTTTCATTTAAAATCACTAAAACAATAAGTAAATTCAATTAGGCACTAACTTTGGAGAAAGGATATTGCTTCTAATGTTTTCAGCAAGCAGTTTTGTTTGGAAATTTAATGCAGAAATGCTGATATTTTTATTCCATGAAGTGTTTCAGGACAGAGTAGAATGGAAATGATAATTGGTAGTTCCAATATGATCTGGAAAAGCAGAAAACATAACTATTGGAATGTTTGGTTTATGACTAAGCAACAGATGTTACCATGGGGATTGTCAATCTGCACTTAAAAATAATTATGTTGCTGGATTCACCAAAGCAAATGAGGAACAGTCCTTAAATATACCAAATGCAAGATCTCTCCCTTAGAGATACGCCTCTCTAATGCTGCGTGTGTGACTGTTGGCAAATGGAAGTTTGCCAAATCCACATGGAATAGTGTGAGAATGAATCAAGATTGTGCCGAGAGACTTTAACACATCATTCCATGCCTCCAACTTAGAGTTTGCAGTTGGTAGAACATTTACTGTTAGTTCCTCTGGAAGGTAAGATATTGTCAGGCTCTGCATGCTGCAATGCATTTCATTGTCACTGACTTCTACCTATGTAATTGTGTGTAGCTAAAGTAAGTTCATAAAAAGGTGAAAGTTAGAAATCATTAAGCTGATTTTCTGATGGGCATGCTTTGAAAACATAGGTGCTAACATATGGTGGAATATTAGTTATCTTACTGGATTAGCATCCAGAGAATTGGTCTGTAGACATGTTTGAATACTGTTTGTGGTAGATGAGCAATTTACATTTAACATTGGCTTAATGCCCATTTAGCAGTGATAGTGATTGTGACACATTTGGGTCATCAATGTCTTTCTAGAAAGGAAATGTGCTGTCCGTAACTGGGATTGCCTGTATGAAGCTCCAGATCCAGCATTGAGGTTGCCCCAGGGATAATTAAAAATGGACAATAAATGCTAGTGACATCCAAATGAATGATTTGAAAAATGATAACATTCACAGAGGATTGATTAAATGCCTTCTAATTAACTGTGAAGTTAAGATTTAAAAATGTAATTACTAAAAGAATACCTGCCAATGCATTAAAGAACATTTGAACTATTTCCAAAACTTGCTCTGTGGTTGAAATGTGAAGTTAAGATTAAAAATGTAATTACTAAAAAAATACCTGCCAATGCATTAAAGAACATTTGAACTATTTCCAAAACTTGCTCTGTGGTTGAAATGTGATTATGCCTTGCTCTCACACACTAATTAATTATTTATCATTGTAATTAGTAATGAATTAAAAAAAGTTATGACATATGATTTGCTGGTAATGTTATAGTCATGCCTAATAATTTATTCAGCAATACATTAAAATTGCACATTATAATTATTGTTAAAAATCAAATCATTATAAATGATCCATTTTGTTACAAACAGGAAAGTTACTTGGTGTTCAAATGAATATATGTTCTGAATCTGTAAATTACTATTAATGATTGGAAGCATTTGGGAACTTTGGGTAATTTGATGCATTAATAATATTTGAATTATTGCTGTAAAAGTTAATTATAAGCTGATCAGGCAGACAATCCCAATAATTTATTAATTTTGCAGAAATCTGATTGAAGTTAGATTATTATCTTGACGGTAGATGAGCATTTTGGCACTGAAAATTACCTAATCAGGAAAATAAAAATCTATAAGTATACCTATGAAGGTCAAATGTCAAGTATTTAATGGCTAAGTAATTTTCATAAATGTTCTCACTGATTATTCAATTAATTATTAATTGTATCCCTATTAACATTAAAAATAAAACAAGTTATTTAAACTTCTAATATCTTAGAATGTCACATTGCCCATCATTTCTATTTCATCAGGTTTTAAATATTGCGAATGTCCAATACATAAATATTTACCAGTGCTTTGTTCTTCAATATAGTTTTATGAGCTGATTTTTTAATTAATTTTATTTTTAAGAATGGGTTTTAATGCTTTGGAAGAAAATGTAACATTTCAAAATTTGCAAGGATAACTTTATAGGGAATATTTTTTAAGGTTCCAAGGAATCAGACTTTTGTCAAATTGGATTTATAAACAGCTGGTAGCGATTTGCATGGCTGCGAAATTAACTTGTGCAGCTCCAACTATTACAGTGTAATAAATTAACTGTTAAATAACTCAAAAAGAATGATACATTATTTCTTGTTGTTTATAATATTTTCTGACGTACATCTGGACATACTAAAAACAACTATTAATAGGGAAATTGTTTATCTTCAGGGAGACTAAATTAAGATTCCAGAAGATGCCTGCTGTTTCTCTTGAGTTTCCTACAACTCCTACAACATTGCTAATCATTGACAGAAATCTTTGCCAAAGCATCCCCTACGGATTGGCTGAATATAAATTTTTGGAAGTTAGTCTCAGGAATAATGTAGTGGGTGGTAAGCAGAAAAATCTGACCTCCGTTTCCAGAAGCTGAAGCTCACATGGAACATCAGTTCATTTAAACAATAAAGGAAAATATGGCTTGTGTTAAGAATCTGAAATAAAACCAAGAAATGCTGGAAACACACAAGGAGAATTGTGGAGGGACAAGCAGAATAATGTTTCGGGCAGGTGACTTTTCATTAGTACTGGAAAAGGTTTGAGGCCCTGGAAAGTAGGAAGGGAGGTGTTACAAATTCTGAAATTGTGTGCAGTATGCTATGAAAAGGTATTGTGGGGATATAAGTATGAGCCCGAGTATCCTGGTGGAATGATTCCTCAGAATGTTGAGCGGGGAGGACAGGGAAAATGTATTTGGAGGTGATATCGTGTTGGAGGAATTTCTGAGGATAGCCCTTTGACTATGGAGGTTCGTAGGGTAGAAGGTGATTACGATGGAAACCCCGTCCATGCTCTGAATAGGAGGACAGCACAATAAAGCAAGGTATATCTGGAGACTAGTATGAAGGGTAGCATCAGAACAGATGCAATGGAAACGGAAACTATGATTATGGAATAGAGTCCTTCCAGGTAGCAGGGTGGGAGGAATTCTAGTTGACTAGCGCACTGCGCTAATCAACCTTCTTGGTTACTTCTTAAAAAAACTCAATCAAATACAAGAGGCACGATCTCCCACACACAAACCATGCTGACTATCCCTAATGAACTCCCATTTTTCCAAATCTGTGTACAGTATATATTATCCCGCAGAATCCTCGACAGTAACTTTCCTACCACAGATGCTAGGCTTACTGTTCTATAGTTCAAAGGTTTTGTTTGCAGCCCTTAAATACTGGCAGAAAATTAACATCCTCCAGTCTTCCAGCACCTCATGCGTTTCTAATGATGATTCATATACCTCAGCGGGGCCTCCAGCAATTTCTTGCCTAGTTTCCCATGATGTCCTTGGGCATAGTTGATTAAGCCCAGGAGATTTATCTAACTTCATACATAAAACAGTACAGCACAGGAACAGGTCCTTCGGCCTGCAATTTCCATTCCAAACATGGCCAAGTTAAACAAATCCTTTCAGAATTTTATATGTTTCTATAAGATCTCTCATCCTAAATTCCAGTGAATACAAGCCCAGTCGACCCATTCTTTCATCATATGTCAAGTTTCTGAGTCTTCATACCTTTCTCCTCATAAACAACAGAGGCAAAATCTTCATTGAGGACCTTGTCCCTCTCCTGCATCTCCACACATAGATAACCACATTGGTTTCCGAGGCACCCTGTTATTTCTCTAATTATCCTTTTTTCCGTTACTATATTTATAAAATCTCTGGATTCTCCTTAATCTTATCTGCCAGAGCTTTTTGCTTTCCTTAAGTATGCTCCTCAATTGCCTATACTCCTTCAGGAATACACTTGATCCCAGCTGGCCAAAGCTTCAATTCCTATCATCCAAGGTTCCTTACTAAAGCCTGTGTTGCCCTTCACTCTAAAAGGAACATGCATACTTGGTTCTACAGCAGTGCCCTTGTATGTACCCACAGTCAGTGACTCCTGACTACTGAAGGGTAGTCCAAGATGATGCTGTCTACATTGAGGCCTAAATCTGCTTGTAATTGTCCAACATGGCCATCTGTAATCATTAGAAAGGAGTTGTTTTCCACCAGTATTAGAAGTCTAACCTAATTAACGAACCTAATAAACTATTCATTCATTCATTCACCTTGGACAATTTCTGTTGCTATGCTGAAAAATTGAGGTTAGTCATAAACCTCTTGAGCCTGGATCGTGAATATTCATCACATGGTGATTGTCTCTTACTGCGACTTTGGATCATTATCAGATGGGCCTGCTATCTAGAGACAATTGAAATAATCTAGAATAATAGTTATTTATACAGCATGGAAACATGCATTCAGCCAACTCGTCCATGCCAAATTAGTTGCCTACCTGAACTAGTCTCATTTGGCTGCATTTTGCCCTATCCCTCCAAAACCTTTCCGATGCAGGCAGTTCTCCAAATCTCCCATAAACCCTGTAATTGTACTTCCTCTGGCAGCTCAGTATGAAAAAGCTGTTCCCTAGGCCCCATTTATATTTTCCCCCTCTCAATTTAAATTTATGCCCGCTTGTTCTAAATGCCCCTACTCTGGGGAAAAAAAAACGATGGCCATTCACAGTAGCTGTGATGCCTTTCACTTTAATAGGAACATGCATACTGGATCATACAGAAGTGCCCTTGTATGTGTCCAAGGTCAGTGATCCCTGACTACTGCAGAATAGTCCAAGATGATGCAGATGATGCATAGCTGTGCACCTCATGATTTTATGTACCTCAGGTCACCCCTCAGCTTTTTATTCACCGGAGTTAAAGCCATAGGCTATCCAATCTCTCTTTATGACTTAAGCCCTCCAGTCCCGGTAATGTTCTTGTGAATCGTTTCTGCATTCTTTCCAACATTGACATTCTTGTACTCCAAGTGTGGACACCCCAATGTACATAATGTTGTAATATAAGGAACCAACTCCTGTATTCAGTGCCCTGACCAATGAAGGTAAGTGTGCCAAATGCCTTCTTCATCACCCAGTCTACCTATGGTGCTGCTTTCAGAAAACTATTTACTTTTACCCCTAGGTCCCTCTGTTCAACAGGGTCCTACCATTTACTGTATGTGTCATACCCTGGTTTAACTTTCCAAAATGCACCACTTCACACTTACCTGAGTCAAATTCTTTCTGCCATTCATTTATCCACTCTTCTCATAGAGCTAATTTCTTTGCATCTACCACACTGCCAATTTTTCTGTCATCCGCTAACTTACTAACCATACCACCTATATTCTCATCCAACAGTTGATATAGATGTCGAACAACAGTCGATCCAATACCAATACGTTTGACACATAATTGGTCACAGGCTTCCAATCTGACAAACAGCTCTCCATTACCAACCTCTGACATACCATCAAGCAATTTTCTTATCTAGTAAAAGGCCTTGCTAAAGTTTATGTACACAATGTGTACTGGCTTGCCGTCTTCAATCCTCTTGCTCACTTCTTTAAAAAACAATCAAATTGCCGAGATACAATCTCCACACACGAAGACATGCTGACTATCCCTAATCAGTCATTGCCTTTCTAAATGCAGGTAGATAGACCGTGTCTCTCAGAATCCCTCCAGTAAATTACCCACCACATACTAACTCATTTTATATAAACATACTTCTCTGATGTCGGTCATACATTCAGATAATTTCATGGGGAGACAAGTTGGTTTCCTCACATGGTGAGGAATCTGAAATCACTAAAGTACACCAACATTAAGAATATAGTGTTTAAATAGGATGGGCTTGTCTTTGGTACAGTCTTTGGCTTTGGCTGTCTTTGGCTGTCATTGGTACTGCCACATCAAAGGTTGTTGTTAAAAATAATATCTAAGAGTAGAAGGTAACATATTGGCATGGATAGCAGATTAGCCACCAAACAGGACATGGAATGTTTATGTAAGTGGGTCATTTTCTGTTTGGCAAAGTTAAGCTAAAGCCTCAACCTTTTATAATTCATATAAATGACTTAAAGATCCCAAAATATAAATTTCTGATCGCATAAAAAATAGATAGATAAGTTATGATGAGGATACAAGGAAGCCATCAAAGGGGATACCAATGTGTTAAAAGCAATTCAGCACAGGTTATTAGACTAATATCTGGATTGGCTGGTTTGTCTGATGAATACAGGCTAGGCTTGTATTCACAGGAGCTTAGAAGAGTGTGAAGGGATTTGATTAAAATAGATAAGATCTTGAAGGTTCCTGAGAAGGTGGATGTGGAAATATGCTTACACATCTGTGAGAAACTAGAACCAAAAGTCACCGTTTCAAGCATTAACCATTTAAATTAAAAATGAAGCCATTTATATTCTCCCAGCAGATGGCGAGTGTTTGGAACTCTTTTCAAAAGTTGATGGATGCAGAGTGATAACTTTTAAGACAGATGTGGATAGATTATTGATAAACAAGGGGTGAATGGCCAATATGGGTAGTCTGGAATGTGTGAAGTTGAGGGTACAATCACATCTGATGTGATCGTATAAAATGGAAGAGCAGGATCACGGGGCTGAGTGGCTAAACTCTGTTCCAAAATTATACGTCCATACATACCTTACGGTTGAGGGTACCAGTCAATTTCTCAAGATCTAATAAATAGGCATGACGAAATAGGCATGACGCATGAGAGATTCTCGAAAAAGCCAATTAATTGCACTCTTCAAGATCTCTTCCTTGCACTGGTGGGAATCCCGACAATAGCCACGATGATTACTGAGGACTTTCATGATATCCGAGAGCACAATGTTACAGCATTTATTTGCCTAGGCTTGTATTCACTGGAGTTTAGAAGGATGAGGGGACATCTTATAGAAACATATAAAATTATAAAAGGACTGGACAAGCTAGATGCAGGAAAAATGTTCCCAATGTGGGGCAACTCCAGAACCAGGGGCCACAGTTTTAGAATAAAGGGGGGGGCGGTGTCATTTAGGACTGAGGTGAGAAAAAAACGTTTTAACCCGTAGAGTTGTGAATTTATGGAATTCCCTGTCACAGAGGGTAGTGGAGGCCAAGTCACTGGATGGATTTAAAAGAGAGTTTATCTAACTCTAGAGGCTAGTGGAGTCAAGGGATATGGGGAGAAGGCAGGCACGGGTTATTGATAGGGAACGATCAGCCATGATCCCAATGAATGGCGGTGCTGGCCCGAAAGGCCGAATGGCTTCCTCCTGCACCTATTTTCTATGAGATAAGGATTAGCTTGCAGTCTCATTCTTTGCAGCTCACACCAACAATCACTGTACACAAAATCACAGATGATGCAAAATACCTTTATAATATGTGTATTCATTAGTCAATTCTTGAATGCTTTTCTTGAATCACCACAAGAGTTGTTGAACACTTTGATTAAAAAATTTCTAAATATGAGAAAGATACTATGATAAGGAATTTGGGAAAAAAGACTTCCAATTACCAGCAGTTCATATATGATAATACCAAGCTACCTTTCCACCTGCTTGGGTACGTATCCACTATTAATATTTTCCCCAGTCTCAGTTGATCATTAAAGAGATACATCTTGTAAACACCGGGGGCATTTTTTGCTATGGTAAGAATGTTAGTCTTCACAGAGCTTGTTTAGTGGCATTGTTCATACACTTCAGTATTGCCGTGACAGGCACCTGGTGATGTAAATCCTATTGGGCATCCACAGACATGAGGATCTTTAAAGATAGACTGGGGCTGGATGAAAATAGATTTACTCTTTACAACGTGGTTGACACCCTGAGCTTTTTAACATTAGTTATACATTTTGAGTAATAATTAGAGATATAAAATATCACCAAAGGAAATTGGCTCACATGATTTATTAAAAGCAACTAAGTGCTGTTGCAAGAAACAAGAAACTAATGATGCTGATTTACAAAGAATGACACAAAGTTCAGACTGAAGATGTGTCCCGACCTGAAATGTCACCTATCCATGTTCTCCAAGGTGGCTGGCTGCCTGGCCTGCTGAGTTACTCCAGCACTTTGTGTCCTTAGTGATGCTGTTATTGTTCAGAGTTGTCTTAACATATTCCATTTTCTTAATTTCTTCACCGGATAAATTTTCGGTGGAAGAAGTTGCAGGACTTACACGTGATATTCAGTAAAAATTAATTCCAGTGTTTTTAATTTCTTTCAGCTTCAATTACAAATATATTAGATAATTCAGCGTTGAAAATTCTAAAAACATTTTCTTATATATATGAAAGAACATTTATGATGCTACTTCATGTGAATATAAACTGCATAGTACTTGCCATTTTTCTTCATTTCAGTTTTTAATGTGCATCTGGACAGCTACTTTAAAAACATATGATGTGGTATTGAACATAAAAAAACATGAATTTTGTCCTGCAAAGTTTTCTATTTCTGCTGCTACAAGAAGTCAGTACAGCTATGGACGATGACGTAAGATCCAGTAAGAACTCAATATTTTCTTTTTATTCTGAATTTATTGTCGCATTCATGAATGAGACTGGTAACAGCAAAACACCTTTATGCTTTGTGTCTCACAATATCTGTGAGGCCTGCATCTGTGCATTGCAAAAAGGGCTTCCCGAGCAGGTGACAGGCCAGCAACAGCATCAGTACCTGACTCAAGAAAGAAGATTGTTATCATGGTCTCTTTCTTCTTCTGAGAGGAACTTCAGCAGCCTCAGTCTAAAAGCTTAAAACTTGTCTGCCGTGCATTCCTGCTGCCTTTCTCTCCCAATGCACTAATTTGCTGACTTGGTTTACCTCACTGTTTCATCTGATTTACAAAACCAGACCTTCACATCAAAAATATTACAAGAGATATCCTATTTCTCTTCTTTTAAGATAACAACAGACCTGATGTGAATTTAAAGCAGAACTATTTTATTATATTTGCAGCTTGAGTACATTGGCCACTATTTTTAAGAATAAATTATGCATCTGGAGGCCTCATCTTTTTTTGTTCAAATAAGAAGAAATTTCTAAGCTAGAAGTGTATCGTTTTCCAATATGTTTGCATGCATGCCAACGAACAACATATTAAATTTTTTGTTGGCTATCACAATCAAATTCCTAAAGATCATAGGTCCCCAGGAAAAGACTATTGTTTGGCACGTCCTACATATCCATCTCAGCGGCCTCATAGAGATAAACTCTGGAAAGGAACTTTAATCAAACCAAGGAGCAATATTTTTGTTAAGCAGGATTAAGTATGGCCATTATGTTATAATTATACGAAAATTGTAGAGAACGTGTTCTTACATTTTGAACCTCAACTAATTATAGCACATAGAGAAAAATGTCAAAGGAGTGCAGCAAGTGTATCTAATATGGCTGAGCAAATCTTCATATTAGTAATAAAATAGGAGAGATTCTTTTCTTTGTCCTTACCTGGGTTGTGCTCATTGTTACTACAATCCCGGGCACAACAACAGAAACATTTATACTTGTATCTGTTATATTCTTGACATTGATGCAAACAAAATTGTCTTAAATTTCTTGGCCAACATGCCACAATGGATTCAATAATATTCAATGGAAGCCTTGTTGATAGTGGTGTAGTGATAGAAGATCAGGGCAAACCACTGATCCGTGTTTTTTATTCAAATACATAATTACATAGAACAGCGAAGAACAAACAGCATAGGAACAAACCATTTTGAACAGATATCCTGTTCCAGTGTTTATTAGACAAAGACAATAGGTGCAGGAGTAGGCCATTCGGCCCTTCGAGCCAGCACCACCATTTAATGTGATCATGGCTGATCATCCCCAATCAGTACCCCGTTCCTGCCTTCTCCCCATATCCCTTGACTCCGCTATTTTTAAGATCTCTATCTAGCTCTCCCTTGAAAGAATCCAGAGAACCTGCCTCCACTGCCCTCTGCCGCAGAGAATTCCACAGACTCACAACTCTCTGTGAGAAAAAGTGTTTCCTCGTCTCCATTCTTCTGGAAAGTTTTCTTCATTTGACCTCAACTATGCGTGTCTCTTTATCTTAATTCCATTTCCCTCATGCATTTATCTAGTTTTTCTTAACTAATTTCCCTTAAAGGCACGTGCCTTTCACCTCAAGTATCCTGTACAGATGAAAGTTCCATATTATTCCAATTGTTTATGTTAAGTTTCTCTTGAATTCCCTTTTGGATTTTTTTTAGGCCCTTATATTGTTGGTCCCTTTAGTTGGAATCTCACAACTGGAAATATTTGCTCTCTGTTTATGAACCATCATATAATTTTAAAATTCTGCACTGAAAGAAAAACATTTTAACCTAGCATAGAAACAGGTCCTTCAGCCACCATGTCTGCCACAACTATGATACCAGTCTAAATAATCCCATCTGCCTGTCCATGTGGTTGTCTAAATGCCTCTTACACTTTGCATCATTTTATTCACTGCCTGCCCATGTGTTGTCTAAATGCCTCTTACACTTTGCAATCATACCTTGTCAGAAAAATTAGTTGGAAAAATGCAATTTAATTTTATTTAAAACCAGTTTACATTTCATTTGTTGTACCTCACTTCTACAAATTCAATCTGGCCTCTCAATGTATAGAAGACATGGAAACCACCAAGCATGTGAAGTCCTCAAATGGCTGCAGTGCACATCTGTGTTAAAATAGTATTATGACTTCCAGGACATATTCTGAATGAAGCAGGGTGCAACTGGATATTTGAGGAATGTTTGACTTACCTAGTTCACAGTCATGGAGTCTGAGATATTACAATGTAGGTAGGTTGTCCTTTAAGTATTTCCCTTGGTGTTTTCTTTCAGCAACCTTGCCCAGCAACTTACTTGGCAATATCCTACCAGTTCAGATACATGATTGGAATGGCAATGATGATAGGGTGAGGTTGGGTTATTGTCTCAATATGGCAATATTCAAAGGCTGCCTATTACATATCGAGCCAACAACCCAACCTCCCCCAATCACCATTGCCATTCCAATCATGTACCTGGACTGGTATCCCAGACATCAGCCCTTATTTAATGTCTCCATCTGTCTCCATTGCACGCCCAACCTTTGACTACTCCCTAATGCTCTAACCCCAATTTCTCTTCTATCCATCCTATTCTATGCAGCATCAGCACCTTTCCCACTCTCCCAAACTTCAGTATAGTGCTGACCCTCACTTGCCACTGGAATTTGTTTCTTCCCCTAAATGCAACTTGTCAGGTTTTCTCTTCCAAGAATTGATCTGCTTGATTTTGACTGATATAAGAAGATGGCATAAACAATTCCTACAGATAATGAAAATGTAGAAGCAGTTGTGCAGTTGTGATAGATAATGTCAAAAAGTTCTCAGTTTGTGGTATTTAGATACCTTCTCATGTAGACTTTGTTCACGTCAAATACTTTCCTATTGTGGGGTCTTTCCCTCAAGTCCCCCAACTTTTAACTCCACCAATCCACTAACTGGCCCTGTGTCCCCAGCACTATGCCATTTGCCCAACTGAATTGCAGCCCTGCAACATCTCCATTCCACACTGCTCTCAGATACCCACCTGATTTCTGCAGTCTTTCACAATCCCCCACCTATCCCACGTCCCTTCCCAATCTGCTGCTAAAAGTCCTCCCACAAACCAACTCCAGAAACAGAATTAATGGCTGATGAACAGACTGTTTCTTTGGGTAGACAAAAATGCTGGGGAAACTAAGCGGATGAGACTGGTCTGAGTCTGAAGAAGGGTTTCGGCCCGAAACGTTGCCTATTTCCTTCGCTCCATAGATGCTGCCTCACCCGCTGAGTTTCTCCAGCATTTTTGTCTACCTTCGATTTTCCAGCATCTGCAGTTCCTTCTTAAACAGACTATTTCTTTTGCCTGGTCTACAATGCTGGCAAGAAAAGCCTTTGAGAACACAAGACCAATTCAGTGAAACACAATGTCCTTGGGCATTGTGTACTATGGAATATTGTAATAATGACCCTTTAGAAAAATAATCATTGACCATTACTAGTCTATTAATGTACCTTTATGAATGCCAATCAGTTTCTTTGTTATATATGAAGATAGACACAAAAAGTTGGAGTAACTCAGCGGGACAGGTAGCATCTCTGTAGAGAAGGAATGGGTGACGTTTTGGGTCGAGTCCCTTCTTCAGAGACCCTTCTTTAGAGAGGATCTATGTTATAGATCCTCTCTAATCTTGATTTATACTTGTAAACCTTAATTTTGAGTATTACTGTAAAGGTTTTAAGATTTTGAAAGTACGAAATGCCTGATTATATGTTTTTCAAAAAAGATTTGCGATTTTCAGTTTAGAAATTCACATCTACTATGGCCAACCAGCATAGTTATAATATATAAACCAGGTGTAATCTTTTAGTTAACAACTGTGTAAAACTTCAAATCTTAAAAATTACTGTAAAATTATTGTGAAATTCATAATGTTGATTCTGTACTGCAGAATATGCATTTTATTTATTTTTAGTAGTTATATATTTCTTTTTCTTCTAGGCTGCAGAACTGCTCCAAATGACCTAGTTTTTATTTTGGATGGTTCCTTCAGTGTCGGACCAGATAATTTTGAAATAGTCAAAAACTGGATTATTAACATATCCAGCAGTTTTGAAATAGGGACTTCATTTACACAAGTTGGTGTTGTACAATATAGTGATGATCCTGTGCTAGAAATCCTATTGGAACAACATAGGTCCAATGAAGACTTGATGGAAGCAATGGAAACAATCTTATATAGGGGTGGAAACACCAGAACGGGAAAAGCCATAACATTTGGAGTTGATAATGTGTTTGCTACCTCAACCAGGGCTGTTAATGCCGTTACCAAAGTAGCAATTGTACTTACGGATGGAAGATCCCAGGATGATGTGAAGGAATCAGCAGAAGCAGCAAGGAAAAAGAAAATTATATTATTTGCAATTGGAGTTGGTCAGGAAATAGAAGACACAGAACTTCAAACAATTGCCAATAAGCCATCATCCACTTATGTTTTCCATGTGAAGGATTACACTGGAATATCCAGAATTAGAGAAATAATGAAACAGAAACTTTGTGAAGGTAAATACAATCTTTTTTTAAACTTACTTAATTCCTTCAGTTTACAGTCATATTATTTTAAAGTGAAGTGTTGCTACACTTGTAACAAAGCACTAAAATGGAAATGTATGCACTGCACTACTTGAGAATAACAATGGGTCAGCTGCGACATTGATAATATGTTAATTAATCTGTTATACAATCCATAAGGCCTACGCGTTCCAGCCATTGAAATTTGAAACAAAATAGGGTAGAATTCAAATGGACACAGCATATGTTCATTAGTTTCTTTTGTGATAAACATATTTAAAAAATTCAAAAATAAGGAAGTAAATCATTTTTATTCATAAGGTGGTAATTTTTGGTGTTAGTTTATTTAAATATTTTTAAGATAAAGCCTAAAACCAGGTGGACTTTCTGCATATTTTTATTTAGTCTTTCACACATAGAACAGTACATACAGCACAGGAACAGACCCTTTGCCAGAATGACCATGCAGAACTTGATGCCAGGTTAAAATAATATTCACTGCCTGCACGTGACACAAATCTCCCAATTCCCTGCATTTCTAAACACTTCTTAAATGCCGCTATCATATCTGCCTACACCTCCTCTCCAGACAGCACATTCCAGGCGTCTACCACTCCATGTGTAAAAAAGATTTGCCCTGCGCCTCTCCTTTAAACATTGCCTCTCTGATCTTAAAGAGAGCTTCGCTCCCATGTTTTGAGAGGTGGGGGGACATGTTTTGTAATCCGGATATTGAATTTCGGTGAAACAAAACTATTAAAATCTCTGCTTTCCGTGAGACAGTGGGGGAGTCACGATTAAGCACTTGTTAAATTACACTATTAACATCGTATTAACATAATGTGTCACCAATTGTGTTTTGACCTTCAAGTATTACTGAAGGTATTCATGGCAAATTCCTTAAAGTTGTCTGATGCGAGGGCAATTACCATTTGAACTAATTGGATGTATTGGTGGATGGGAAAGATTTAAATGGGTATCGGATTTAAACGGGTCAGGTCATTAAGGGTTTCGGGTTTGAATGGGTTTCCTGGCTGGATTGCAGGTAAGTCCCTCATTCATGGTCACTCACGTTATTTAGTACTTTTTTCCTCTCTCTCTCCTCCCCCCCCCATCCCCAATCAAGCCCCACGATTCGGGGCGGACTAAGCTGCTGTTGCTGGAGTTTGGAGTTGGTCACCAACCAGGTCAGCTCCCGATGTTACCATCCACAGCACAGGGCCCACGGCTGAAGCCTCCAAAGCTTTGCGTGTGTGTGTGCGCGTGTGCGCGGCCACCAAGAAATGGTGTCCCTCTCAAATTGTGTCCCTCCTATGTTTTGATAGCGATTTCCGCCCCAGAGATTTTACATTCAACCTCCCAAAGTGCAACATTTTTGCAGCTGATCTATATCTCACTGTATACCACCATTGTACCACCAAGGGGATGCCGCACGATGGCAGCCTCGCCAACAGTGTGTCTGGCTTTTCGTCTTTTTTTTGTTATTTTTAGTGTGTTTTAAAAGTATGTGTTAAAGTTCTCTGGTTTGTTCTATGTGGGGGATAGGGGAGGGGGTCGGGGGAAACTTTTTTCAAGCTCTTACCTTGCCGGAGATGCGGTTGTTTTCCGGATCATATCTCCGGTTGCTCTGCGGCCTAACATCATGGAGCTGGAGGCCTTACTTGGGACTGACTTTAAGCCCCACCATGCTGACGTGGACTTAACATCGGAGCCTGCAATCCCTTGCCTGGGATCAACGCTCCAACGGTTTTCACCATCGAGGAGCTCGCAGTCTCGGGTAGAGACCGATGTCGGGAAGCTCCAAATGACGCAGAAGCTTTCGACCAGCCCCAACCCATGGTTCGATCACCTGGCGCGGGGGAGCTGATATTCTCCCCTGATGCAGGAGCTTGATCGCTCCAACACGAAAGGCCCGACTGCCAGCTACAGGAGTCAAGATCACCCTGTCAACGGAAAGCTCGAGGCCCCTGACCGTGGGAGAACAAAGAAGGGAAGATATTGAACTTTTTTTCGCCTTCCATCACAGTGGAGGAGTCACTGTGGTGGATGTTTATGTTAAAATATATTTTGTGTATTCTGTTGCTTTTTATTGGTTTGACTGTATGGCAAATCTAATTTCTCGTTTGTTGCAAAACATACTTGGCTAATAAAGTATGATTATGATTATAATTATGATTATGATATTTTTACAGCCTTCATCGCTGCCCGCAACTCCACTAACTTTGGAATCATTTGCAAACTTACTAATCAATCAACTTTCATTTCTGCCCAAGTTGTTTATATATATAACAAACAGAGGTACCAGCATAGATCCTTGCAGAACTCTCTGGTCACAGACCTCCAGCCAGAATAACACCTTTATGCCCCTGTCCCACTTAGGAAACCTGAACGGAAACCTCTGGAGACTTTGCGCCCCACCCAAGGTTTCCGTGTGGTTCCCGGAGGTTTTTTGTCAGTCTCCCTACGTGCTTCCACTACCTGCAACCTCCGGCAACCACGTGCAACCTCCGGGAACCGCACAGAAACCTTGGGTGGGGCGTAAAGTCTCCAGAGGTTTCCGTTCAGGTTTCTTAAGTGGGACAGGGGCATTACACTACATCCCTCTTCTTCTATGAGTAAACCAATTCTGAATCCAAACTATCAAGTCACCATGAATTATGTGCATCTTAAGCCCCTGTCTCACTTACGTGTCCTTACGTGCCGTGGTCTCGTTGAGGCGCGACAGTCCCGCGAAGGTCGCGCGCGACTTCATGCATCTGCACAGCCATCTGGAGCACGTGATGTCATTTGAAGATGTACACAAAATGCAGGAGTAACTCAGCGGGGTCGGCAGCATCTCTGGAGAGAAGCAATGGGTGATGTTTCGGGTCGAGACCCTTCTTCAGTCTGAAAGAAGGGTCTTGACCCGAAACGTCATCCATTCCTTCTCTCCAGAGATGCAGCTGTTCCCGCAGAGTTACTCCAGCATTTTGAGTCTATCTTTAATTTTCTTGGCCCCGCTCTGGGAGTAGAAGTGGAGGCGGATCCGGACCGCAACGGCCGTGAGCCCCAGGCCGAGCTTGGCGATCTTTTGCCGGCTTCTGCTGCTGTTGGAGGTGAGACGTTGCGCCGCGCCAGGGTCTTGGGCCTGTCCCACTTTGGCCGTCATTTACGCGACAGGCCAGTGGTGCATGAAGATTTTGTTTGCTACAAAAATTCGGAGCGCCGCGCGATAACGCGCACAACTCCATACCCCTCCGCGCCTCTCAGTGGGACCAGCACCACGTGGCCACACCATGCCCGAGCGCCTCAACGCGACGTCGAGATCGCATAATTTGCGTGCCTAGAACACACACACGTAAATGGGACAGGCTCTTTAATCTTCTGGATCAGCCTACCATGAGAGATTTTATAAAATGTTTCTACAAAATCCACACAGACAACATCACTGCCCTCATCGATCACCTTCGCCACCTCCTCAAACAACTCAGTCAAGTTTAAAACACAGAGAGTGGTGAATCTCTGGAACTCTCTGCCACAGAGGGTAGTTGAGGCCAGTTCATTGGCTATATTTAAGAGGGAGTTAGATGTGGCCCTTATGGCTAAGGGGATCAGGGGGTATGGAGAGAAGGCAGGTACGGGATACTGAGTTGGATGATCAGCCATGATCATATTGAATGGCTGTGCAGGCTCGAAGGGCCGAATGGCCTACTCCTGCACCTAATTTCTATGTTTCTATGTTTCTAAAAGATATGACTTGCTGCTGCCAACGCCATGTTGACTGTCCCCAATTAGCCCATTCTCTTCCAACTTTTTAGGAGAATACTTGTGATGTAAAGAACCTGAAATTAATTTATTTCACATAACACACAAAAATAATTGTGGTCTTAATTACCAATGCAGCTTGTGAACATATTTGCGAGTGCGGCAGCATCTATGGAGCGAAGGAAATAGGCAACGTTTTGGGCCGAAACCCTTCTTCAGACTGAAGAAGGGTTTCAGCCCGAAACATTGCCTATTTCCTTCACTCCATAGATGCTGCCGAACCCGCTGAGTTTCCCCAGCACTTTTGTCTACCTTCGATTTTCCAGCATCTGCAGTTCCTTCGTGAACTTGTGAACTTATTTTGTGAACTTCCCCACTGAACGCCTCCTATCTTTGGCAAGCATATTGCACGGGTTAGTACAAATACACTTAAAACTCTGAATAGCAACAAGGAGCTTCCAACGATTCATTTATCAAGAAGCTAGAGTAACCCAGCGGGAGAGACGGCATCTCTGGAGAGAAGGAATAGGTGACGTTTCAGGTCATGACCCTTCTTCGGATTAAACCTGCATCTGCAGTTCCTTCCCATTTATAATCTCTAACACGGACAGACTGGGTGGAAAGTGATGCCTGAGAAAATCCCCTGTATAAACGCATCAGCCTTCAATAACTGATGTTAATTTGTCGGATATAAATCCTGAGACGGGACACCTGTCCCATATATCTGCTTCTCTATAAAATGTGCATTAACCTAAAAAGGATTCATGGGTTTCAATGTGAAAAGTTAAATTTCTGAAGGGAACTAATTAACTCTCACAATGCGGCTTTCCCCACACTGCATGGTTCATTCTTTTTGCCACTGTTTCTCAGATCTCCGGTGAGTGCTTTTTGCTCCTTAAGCAGTGAATTGTTAGATCACTGTAAAATTTTCCATTAACATCTGACTAATCTTCAACATTTCACTTCTGGCACTCAGGGCAAATCTACGAGTTACTCGCGAGTCACTACGGTAAACTCACAGGCAACTACGGTATTACGTAGTACGGTTTGAAAGTTTCAAATATTTCCTTCAAGAGTAAATTTGACTCGTGGAAATCTTTCAACATGTTGAAAAATTTTTACGAGTTAAAAAGTTTCCCGAGTACGTTGTTAGCGTTACGAGTCGCTAAGTTACGTCCGCGAGTTCCGACGTTCCCGCCTCGTTAATTCTACGTGATTACCACGAGTTTGATTTGTTTTTAACTCTGGGTCACTCGTGGGTGGACTCGCACGGTGAGACAGGGGTTTAAGCCATTTAGAATGGAGTTGAGGAAAAACATTTTCACCCAGAGAGTTGTGAGTCTGTGGAATTCTCTGCCTCAGAAGGCGGTGGAGGCCAGTTGTCTGGATGCTTTTAAGAGAGAGTTAGTTAGAGCTCTTAAAGATAGCGGAGTCAGGGGATATGGGGAGAAGGCAGGAACGGAGTACTGATTGTGGATGATCAGCCATGATCACATTGAATGGTGGTGCTGGCTCGAATGGCCAAATGGCCTACTCCTGCACTTATTGTCTATTGTCTATTGGCTCATTTCCAGAACCAAGTGACACAGCGTTAAAATTAACTAGTCTTGAGCTCTTGCTTGGTGTACAGTTAACTTTCTTGAGATTTCATATTGAAAATTGGTCAAATATTAAACATCTCTTTAACTATTTAACCTAACAATTATAATCGAAAAGTGTATTTTGATGTAACATTGTCCTGCCACACTCTAGATATTATCCAATATGTCTATTTATAGTATATTTGTGACCTTTAAGAGAAAAAAAATTACTGTTCTTTTCAGAAACTGTCTGCCCCACAAGAATACCTGTGGCATCTCGGGATGAAAAGGGATTTGATATCCTTGTTGGATTAGATATTAGGAAAAAAGCCCTTAGAATTGAAGGCTCTTATCATGGCAAAAGAGGTTACAGGGTTACCGCAGAGGATGATTTAACAGAAAAAACAAGGTATTAATTTTCAGAATCTACTTATAACAAAATAATTTCCTTGTATTTTTACAAACAACAATGCTAAGATTTTTATGGAGTTTTCTCTTATTTACAAAACAAGGATTTTGATTACAGTGATATCTTTCCTGATGGCCTTCCACCTTCCTATGTCTTTGTATCCACATTACGATTCAAGAGACCCACAACAAAAGAAAAATGGGATTTGTGGCGAATCTTATCTTTAGATGGTACAATTCAAACTGCTGTTACACTGAATGGCGAAGACAAAACAGTAATTTTTCATACAACTCAAGTAGTGAATGATACGCAGTCTGTGACCTTCACTTCAGCACGTATAAAGGTAAAAAAATATTTTATTTGTTGTGGGCCACTTGTATGTATAAATGAAACTACCATTTATTTTATTGACATCTCTTTTTCAGAATTTTATTATCTTGTAGATGATCAATTCCAGAAAATAAACCAAAGCCATTTGCATGTGGATATTTAGAGATATTTAGAGATGCAGCCCAGAAGCCGAACCTTTGGCCCGCCGTGTCCATGCTGACAGTCCATCACCTGTTCACACTAGTTCTGTGTTATCAGACTTTCTCAATCACTCTCTACACATTTGGGGCAACTTTATTTTACAGTTGCCTATTATTCTGCAAACCCACGTGTCTTTAGCATGTTGCAGAAAACCGGAACATTCAGGGGAAACCAAAGTGATCACAGAGAGAACGTGAAGCCTCCACACATCTGAAGTCAGCATTGAACACAAGTCTCTGGCACAGTGAGGCAGCAGTTCTACCAGGGCAGTAGAGTTGTTGATGTTCGGTTGGCCACTGTGCTGCCCTAACATGAACAACTAGTTACAACTAGTTACAATGTCCAGTGGTTAATGTCATGACAAGCAGCCAGAGTTCTGAGACAATGAACTATTAATGTGAGCTCAATCAAAAAAAAAATCCTAAATACAGCTCCGCTGTAAACTGTCAACAGATTCACAGGATCTACAGTGATTGATAACCTCTTTCTGGATGAGGAAATCAATTCAAGTACAGGAAAGGCAGTGATCACTTTTGGGAGGTTAACCAAGTGGGCATGGCAGAATAAGAAATTCACGAACAAGACCAAGATAACTGTCCACAAAATATTCATCTTGAGCACATTGCTGTGCAGAGGTGAAGCTTGGACGACTTACCTACATCAAGAACGGTAACCAAATAATATTTATTTCAGCTGTCTTCGTTGCATCCTGGGAGTTTCTTGGCAGGACAAAATACACGATGAATCGACCCTCTCCCTGGACCCAGGACCAACATGCCTGGCATCCCTGCGATCCTCAAGCAGAAGCAACTCGTGTCAACTCCTTCCACTTCTTCCAAGACCAAGGCGTAGCTATAGGCACCCGCGCAGGCCCCAGCTGTGCCTGCCTCTTTGTAGGGTACGTTGAACAATCCCTGTTCCAGGCGTACACTGACCCTGTCCCCGAACTCTATCTCCATTACATTGACGACTGCATCGGTGCTACCTCCTGCACCCATGCAGCACTCATGGACTTCATCAACTTCACCACCAATCTCCATGCTGCACTCAAATTTACTTGGACCATCTCCGACACCTCCCTCCCCTTTCTTGATATCACAGGAAATAGACTATTAACTGACGTCTATTACAAACCCACTGACTACCACAACTATCTCAACTACACTTCTTCCCACCCTGTTTCCTGCAAAGACTCTATCCCCTACTCCCAATTCCTCTGTCTTCGTCGAATCTGCACCCAAGATGAGGTGTTCCATTCTTTAGGGAACGGGTGTTCCACAGATTCACAACCCTCTGTGTGAAAAGGTTTTTCCTCATCTCCGTTCTAAGTGGCTTACTCTTATTCTTAAACTGTAGCCCCTGGTCTGGACTCTCCCAACATTGGAAACATGTTTCCTGCACTGAGCTTGTCCAAGCCCTTAATAATCTTATATGTTTCAATAAGATCCCCCTCATCCTCCTAAACTCCAGAGTGTACAAGCCCAGCTGCACCATTCTATCAACATATGACAGTCCTGCCATCCTGGGAATTATCCTCGTGAACCTACACTGCACTCCCTCAATAGCAAGAATGTTCTTCCTCAAATTTGGAGACCAAATCTGCACAAGATACTCCAGGTGTGGTCTCACAAGGGCCCTGTATAACTGCAGAATTACCTCTTTGCTCCCATACTCAACTCCTCTTGTTATGAAGGCCAACATGCCATTCACTTTCTTCACTGCCTGCTGTAACTGCATGCTTACTTTCAGTGACTGATGAAGGACCCCCAGATCCCGTTGTACTTCACCTTTTCCCAATTTGACACCATTCAGATAATAATCTGCCTTCCTGTTTTTGCCACCAAAGTGGATAATCTCATATTTATCCACATTATCCACAATCCAATGCATTTCGTTGTCTCTGCCATGCATCTACTGAATCTGAATCTGAATTTAACTGCACCTGCCATGCATCTACACTCACCCAACCTGTCCAAGTCACCCTGCATCCTCATAGTATCCTCCTCACAGTTCACACTGCCACCCAGCTTTGTGTCATCTGCTAATTTGCTAATGTTACTTTTGATCCCTTCATCTAAATCATGAATGTATAATGTAAATAGCTACGGTCCCAGCACCGAGCCTTGCGGTACCCCATTAGTCACTGCCTGTCATTCTAAAAGGGACCCGTTAATCCCTACTCTTTGTTTCCTGTCTGCCAACCAATTTTCTATCCATGTCAGTACCCTAGCCCCAATACTATGTTTTGCCCACTAATCTCCTATGTGGGACTACATCCCTTGTCCATTTTCCTAGTTACATTCTCAAAGAATTACAGATAATTAGTCAAGCATGATTTCCCCTTCGTAAATCCATGCCTGCTCGAACCGATCCTGCTACCGCTATCCAAATATGTTGCTATTTCATATTTTATAATTGACTTCAGCATCTACCCCACCCCTGATGTCAGGCTAACATCTATAATTCCCTGTTTTCTCTCTCCTGCCTTTATTAAAAAGTGAGATAACATTAGCTACCCTCCTATCCATAGGAACTGATCCTGAATCTACAGAACATTGGAAAATGATAACCAATTCATCCACAATTTCTAGAGCTACTTCCTTAAGTACCCTGGGATGCAAACCATCAGGCCCTGGGGATTTAGCAGCCTTCAGTCCTATCAGTCTACCCAACACCATTTCCTGCCTAATGTGGATTTCCTTCAGTTCGTCTGTCACCCCAGATCCTCTGGTTAGTACATCAGGAAGATTGTTTGTGTCCTCCGCAGTGAAGACAGATCCAAAGTACCTGTTCAACTTGTCCGCCATTTCCTTGTTCCCCATAATAAATTCAACTGGTTCAGTCTTCAAGGGTCCAACTTTCCTCTTAACTAGGATGCAACACCTGTCACGTTACTTCCTTCCTCGATTCTGTGGTTTACTTGCCCCTACTCCAATCTCATTTACTGTATTCATTGTTCAAGATGTGGAATTTATACTGTACATCGGTGAGACCAAACGTAGACTGGGCGATCGTTTCACTGAACACCTTCGCTCAGTCCGCCTGAACCAACCCGATCTCCCGGTTGCTGGACACTTTAATTCTCTTTCCCATTCCCACACAGGCCTTTCTGTCCTAGGTCTCCTCCATTGTCAGATTGAGGCTAAATTGGAGAAACGGCATCTCATATTTCTTTTAGGCAGCTTACAGCCCAGTGGTATGAATATTGATTTCTCTAACTTCAGGTAGCCCCGGGCTTTCCTCTCTCTCCAACCCTCCCCGCACCCAAGTTGCACTAGCTTCTCATTTACACCCAACAAACAGCTAACAATGGTATGTTTCCTTTATCATTGTTACTTTTTTGCATATCTTTCATTCATTGTTCTTTATCTCTCGACATCATCGTCTATATCTCTCGTTTCGCTTATCCCTAACCAGTTTGAAGAAGGGTCTCACCCCGGAATGTCGCCCATTCCTTCTATCCAGAGATGGTGCTTGTCCCGCTGAGTTACTCCAGCTTTTATCCCCTGGTTTGCACATGTACACAGGATGGAAAATTGACGCATCCCCAAAAATGTGGTCACCAATGCACTGAGGCCAAGAGGAAGACCAAAGTTTTGCTACAAGGATATGATTAAAGGAGATATGACAAACATTAACATTGATACTGACAACTGGGAAGCGGTTGCAGAAGATCGGGGGGGGGGGGGGGGGGGGGTGGTGGAGAAAGGACCTCCGGGTGGGTATGAAGCACCACAACAGCATATGATTTATAGACCTCCAAATAGCTGTGACGCTGTTAGTCAGAACATAAATCTGCAAATAGTTGACGCATGTAAAAAGGGAACTGCTGTAATCATGGGGGACTTCAATTTTCATATTAATTGGGCTAACCAAACTGGGCAGGGTAGACTAGAGGAAGAGTTTATAGAATGTATTAGAGACGGGTTCCTAGAACAGTATGTCACAGAACCGACAAGGGGGGAGGCAATCTTGGATCTGGTCCTGTGTAATGAAGCAGGATTAATTAAAAATGTCATAGTTAGGGACTCGTTGGGAACAAGTGACCACAATATGGTCGAATTCCATATTCAAATAGAAGGGGAGCAGGTTGAAACTCAGGCTAGGGTGCTTAGTCTAAATTAGGGGGATTATGAAGGTATGAGGACTGAGCTGATCAAAGTTGACTGGGATAGCAGACTCAAGAATAAGACGGTACATGAGCAGTGGTGTACGTTTAAGGGTATACTGTATAACCTTCAAGAAAAATTTATTCCTATGAAGAAAAAAAGGGGTAAGGGTAAGAACAGTCAGCCATGGCTCAGTAAAACTATAAAGGATAGTATTCGGCTGAAGGCAAGGGCATATAAGGTAGCCAGAGATAGTGGGAGGGTAGAGGATTGGGAAGCATTTAAAGGTCAGCAAAAAATAACTAAGAGATTAATTAAGACGGGGAAAATAGACTATGAAAGGAATTTAGCGAACAACATAAAAAATAGTAAGAGTTTTTATAGCTATATAAAAAGAAAAAGGGTGGCTAAGGTGAACGTTGGTCCATTGGAGGGTGAGACTGGAGAGTTGTTGGTGGGGAACATGGAAATGGCAAAGGCATTAAACGAGTATTTTGTATCAGTCTTCACCATAGAAGACACAAAAAATATTCCAACGCTGGATAAACAGGGGGCGGTAGGAATGGAGGAGCTAAATACTATTAAGATCACCAAGGAGGTGGTATTAGGGAAATTAATGAGACTGAAGGAGGATAAATCCCCTGGGCCTGATGGATTACATCCAAGGGTCTTGAGGGAGATAGCGGTGGGGATTGTGGATGCATTGGTGATAATTTTCCAAAACTCCCTGGAGGCAGGAACGGTCCCAGTGGATTGGAAAATGGCCAATGTAACACCTATATTTAAAAAAGGAAGTAAACAGAAGGCGGGTAACTATAGACCGGTTAGTCTAACATCGGTGGTGGGTAAAATGTTAGAGACAATTATTAAAGAAACACTAACGGGGCACTTGGATAAACATGACTTCATCGGACAGAACCAACATGGTTTTGTGAAGGGGAAGTCCTGTTTAACGAATCTGCTCGAATTCTTTGAGGAAGTAACAACCCGGGTGGATAAAGGGGAACCGGTGGATGTGGTATACTTGGACTTCCAAAAGGCTTTTGACAAGGTGCCACATAAGAGACTATTGCTAAAAATAAAAAATTATGGGATTGGCGGTATTATATTAGCATGGGTAGAGGATTGGCTAACAAATAGGAAGCAGAGAGTGGGGATAAATGGTTCATACTCGGGATGGCAACCGGTAACTAGCGGGGTTCCGCAAGGGTCGGTGCTGGGACCCCAGTTGTTCACAATTTATATAAATGATTTGGAGGAGGGAACCAAGTGTAATATATCAAAATTTGCGGACGATACAAAAATGGGAGGAAAAGTAGGGGATGAGGAGAATAGGAAGAGTCTGCAAAAGGATATAGATAAGCTAGGTGAGTGGGCAACAACTTGGCAGATGAAATTTAATACTAATAAATGTGAAGTCATTCACTTTGGGAAAAAAAATGATAGGGCAAGTTATTTTCTAAATGAGGAGGAGCTGCGTTGTAATGCAACGCAAAGGGATCTAGGGGTATTAGTACATGAATCACTGAAAGTTAGTATGCAGGTGCAGCAAGCAATCAGGAAGGCCAATGGAGTTTTGGCCTGTATTGCTAGGGGGATTGAGTATAAAAAAACGGAGGTCTTGCTGCAGCTGTACACAGTATTAGTGAGACCACATTTGGAATACTGTGTACAGTTCTGGGGTCCATACTTAAGAAAGGATGTACTAGCCCTGGAGGCAGTGCAGCGAAGGTTTACAAGATTAATTCCTGCAATGAGGGGATTGACATATGAGGAAAGGTTAAGTAGGCTGGAACTCTACTCTTTGGAGTTTAGAAGAATGAGAGGCGATCTCATTGAAACATATAAGATCGTGAGGGGCCTTGATCGGGTGGATGCACCGAGGATGTTCCCAATGATCGGGGAAACTAGAACTAGGGGACATAGTTGCAGAATAAGGGGGGCTCTTTTAAAACTGAGATGAGGAAGAACTTCTTCACCCAGAGGGTGGTTAATTTATGGAATTCACTGCCCCAGGGAGCAGTGGAAGCAGAAACTTTAAATATATTTAAGACTAAAATAGATGGTTTTTTAGCTGCCAAGGGGATAAGGGGCTACGGGGAGAGGGCAGGGATATGGACCTAGGTATGGTTAGTATAGTAAGACCTGAGTGATCTCCTGGACAAGTGTCGATCGCCTAGATTGGGGTCGGAGAGGAATTTCCCGGATTTTTTTCCCGAATTGGACCTGGGTTTTTATCCGTTTTTTTGCCTCCCCCAGGAGATCACGAGGTTCTTGGGGTGGAGAGGGGTGATAGCGGTATAAAGGGGAGGGTAGTGTCTTGTGTTCTGTGTCTTGTGTCTACTGTTTGTGGGTAAGTATGTCTGTTTAGTGTTCAGCCATGAGCGAATGGCGGTGCGGGCTCGATGGACCTGGTGGTCTGCTCTCGCACCTACTTTCTATGTTTCTATGTTTCTATATGGTTCAAGAACCTGGAGGCCAGTTGCCAACGCCACAAACTGATCATTGGCAGCAGCAACACAGTCCCCAATCCAACGACCAGAGACAACTTCACCTGTGGAAGCTGTGGGAGAGTCTGACTCTCAAGGATATGCCCAGTCAACCAAGTGGGAAATGTATCTATAGATGAACGATTCAAGTCAAGTCAAGTCAAGAGAGTTTATTGTCATGTGTCCCAGGTAGGACAATGAAATTCTTGCTTGCTGCAGCACAACAGAACATTGCAAGCAAAAATACAGAACAGTTCAGTTCAATATGCACATAAATAAGCAGCTAAAGTGCAATAGGCTGGTACAGTTCAGAGTCTGTTTGTTTGCAAGTTTAATAGCCTGATGGCTGTGGGGAAGAAGCTGTTCCTGAACCTGGATGTAACCGATTTCAGGTTCCTGTACCCTCCCCTCTCCAAACAGGACAACATCAAAGCCGCACCATCATCTTTCGCAGAAAGGCGGATGCTAACTAACTAAATCACATGATGGCACCTGGAGAATATATATTCAAATAATTAAGTTTGGAAATTGAAAAATGTTAGTCACGCTAATGGCAACTATGAATATATTCAATATCATAAAAAACAATCTGGCTCACAAATATCCTTCAGGGACGGAAATTTGTCTTCATTACTTATATCTATGTGACTCCTGACCCACTAATGAGTTTGGCACTTAACTGCTTCTTCATTTCAGAGGAAATTAGGGATGAACAACAAATCATTCCCTTTCAAGACCCTATCAAATTCCCTTTATATGGTACTGAGAACCTACTGAGCGTTTGAGCATTAACTGTTTAAAATTAATTTTCCAGCATCTGCGTCTTTTGTTCATTTTGATGGTACAGCAATTTGCAGGTAATATTTCACCTCTCATCAAGTCAAGTCAAGTCAAGTTTATTTGTCACATACACATACGAGATGTGCAGTGAAAGGAAAGTGGCAATGCTCGCGGACTTTTGTGCAAAAGACAAACAACAAAACAACCAAACAAATTATAAACACAATCATAACACACATATTCTTTTACATAATAAATAATAAATAATGGAAGGAAAAACGTTCTGTAGAGTTAGTCCCTGGTGAGATAGGCGTTTACAGTCCGAATTGCCTCTGGGAAGAAACTCCTTCTCAACCTCTCCGTTCTCACCGCATGGCAACGGAGGCGTTTGCCTGTCCGTAGCAGCTGGAACAGTCCGTTGCAGGGGTGGAAGGGGTCTCCCATGATTTTGTTTGCTCTGGAGTTGCACCTCCTGTTGTATAGTTCCTGCAGGGGGGGTGAGTGAAGTTCCCATAGTGCGTTCGGCCGAACGCACTACTCTCTGCAGAGCCTTCTTGTCCTTGGCAGAGCAATTCCCAAACCAGATGGTAATGTTCCCGGACAAGATGCTTTCCACCGCCGCTGCGTAGAAGCACATGGAAAGAAGCTTCACATGTGTAAGCATGAACATTGTGGTGGAATCTCATACTGTTGAAAACACATTCGCTGGTGTTTTAACTGTGGATTTAAGTGTTCAACTGATAGATAAAATAGAAAAGTGCCCTCTAAAGCTAGGACGTTTATGCTTTGGTCTGGATCTTGCGTCTGCAGTATCCTGCATAGGAATGAAAACTTAGAGGTCAGGGGATACTCCACATTCCTAAGAGCCATCTGTCAGTTTAACACTTTTACATCATAATGGGAACAATTCATTTAAGTTTTGTGGATTCTTATATTTAACTATTAAATTATTTTGAGAGGGTCAATCATTTATTTTTTGTTTCAAAGCAGGTTGATAGTCAAATCTGGTGCAAAAAAATGCCTTTTGTATTATGTCACTCCATCAGCATTTGAAACCTAGTTTCTGGTAAATCCTTATGCCATGATGCTAGCTGAACCCTGGTCATGATGAAGGTGATATCTCTTCTGCTTGAATAGAGAGGCTCAATCATATTGTACATTTAGCAGAAGGCAACACACATTGCATGTATGAATAGTCACTTTTGCAATGACCTAGAAATTGTCAGTGTTAAGATTATCTTCACCTCCATAGGTAGAATTATTCAGACAGGGCTTTATGGATTAAACTTTGCTTGTCAGTGACCAGTTATTTTGAAAATCATTGTTTCTAAGTACATGTGGTAAAATGAGAATTATTCCGGGGAAACTTGTAGGATATACCTTTTTTTTAGGATCTACCCAGAGGCCTTCTCATCGTACTCCTCCTGACTCCTCTAGCAATGTAGACTTGCCTATCCTCCTGAATCTGGTACCAATGGAAGGCTTGGAAGATTCCCATAGTGGTTGGAAAAAAAAATTGAAGTCTTGAAAGTCTTTGTCTCAGAGCACACATTTCTGCAATCTTTACAGCTCCTCCTTTCAGCAACAGAAAGCAGCAGGTCTCTTCCAGCTTACTTTCTCCTCATCTCTGCAAGTAGTGAAAGATCCATTTAAATGTGGAAGATTGGATGTTTCCTTCATTTCTATTCCTTCCTGCAGTTCAGAACTGGGTTCCTGTGGGTGACTCAAACAGTCTTTTGGGTGGAAAGAAGAATCAAATTTTGCAGTGAGAGGAAATAGATGCTGCCTCAACCGCTGAGTTTCTCCAGCATTTTTGTCTACATCCAAATTTTGCAGGCAGCCTCATCTAAAGGTTGCCTGAGGATAATTGGCACCAGTGCATACTCTACATATTTTTGACATTCATGTTTAAAGATGCATGTGGCTCAGTGATTCAGTGATGCACGAAGCGTGGTAGGCTGCAATGTTATAATGCAGACATGTCCTCCAAGAACAAGATAAGAACCAGTAACGACTTTAAAAATGCTGTGTTAGAATTTTTATGAATTGTTACTCATATCGCCAAAGTAATGATGTAACAGCAGATTCTATCAGAAATTAATTTTGCTAACTAGCCAAAAGAAAACCTGTTCCATATTTTGCACTAACTTGGCCAGTACTCTATCTAATACATTTATTGTTACTACATGAACTGTCACGTCACCCGCAATTCAGGGAATTCCTTTATTTTTAATTTTTATGTAATTGACTATCTAATGAATTACTTTTAACAGATTAATTTATCACTTGAAAGAATGAATATGCGGGTGATATTCCTGCTAATTGAATTTAATGATCAAAGTAGACTGCTTTCTGATGTTATGGTATGAAGAGAGAAAAAACTTCCAAACTAAAAATACATTAATGCTCCCAATTTATTTCTATTTATTTTGCTCCAGGCTCTGTTTGATGAAGAATGGCACCTTTTGCGAGTCCTAGTAACAGAGAGAGATGCTACATTGTATTTAGACGATAAATTAATTGAGAGTAGGCAACTAAAACCTATTCTTGGTATCTTCATCAGTGGAAAAACTCAGATTGGAAAGTACTTTGACAAAGAAGCAACTGTACCAGTAAGTTGAACTTTTTCTCAATCACTAAAGTACTGAAGAAAAATGTCCTTAATTTATTAAGGAAAACATTATAATTGCTATTTTTGTTTAACACGTTGATTGCAGTTTGACGTCCAAAAATTAAGGATTTACTGTGACCCAGAACAAAATCAGCGAGAAACTGCTTGTGAAATTCCAATTGTTGTAAGTACCTCTATGTACTTTAATTTGTGCAAATCTTACTGCAAGTCTTACTATTGTCCTATCACACTTCTGCTGCCACATGTGATTGAAAATATGATTGCATAATAAATATTCTATAAATATGTCATTAAAATGTAACTTCTCTGACTCACCTCGTGCAACACCATCTGACAATGTAACTCTGCTGTAACCTGTGTTTCCATAAATCAATAGGATGTCACGGATTAATGAGATATTATTAGCATTACACAGGTTGAATTAGTTATAACATGATTTTGATTGTGAATTGGTGAAGCACTTGACATTTTGTTTGAAAATTGCCAAGCAGAAAAAATACTTCCTTAGAGAAATAAATCTTTGGGGAAAAAAAGCAATTTATGTCACCTCCCACACCATTGTCTCTTAACATAGAAACATAGAAAATAGGTGCAGGAGTAGGCCATTCGGCCCTTCGAGCCTGCACCGCCATTCAATATGATCATGGCTAATCATCCAACTCAGTATCCTGTACCTGCCTTCTCTCCATACCCCCTGATCCCTTTAGCCACAAGGGCCACATCTAACTCCCTCTTAAATATAGCCAATGAACTGGCCTCAACTACCTTCAGATCCTGGTCTGCACCGCTGCCGCTGCACCATCGAGAGCATCCTTACCAACTGCATCACAGTATGGTATGGCAACTGCTCTGTCTCCGACCGGAAGGCAGTGCAGAGGGTGGTGAAAATTGCCCAACGCATCACCGGTTCCTCGCTCCCCTCCATTGAGTCTGTCCAAAGCAAGCGTTGTCTGCGGAGGGCGCTCAGCATCGCCAAGGACTGCTCTCACCACAACCATGGACTGTTTACCCTCCTACCATCCGGGAGGCGCAACAGGTCTCTCTGTTGCCGGTCCAGCAGGTCCAGGAACAGCTTCTTCCCGGCGGCTGTCACTCTACTCAACAACGTACCTCGGTGACTGCCAATCACCCCCCCCGGACACTCCTCCCACAGGAAAAACACTATGTCTGTATATACGCTAATGTAAATATTTATTCAAATCATATGCTATGTCGCTCTTCCAGGGAGATGCTAAATGCATTTCGTTGTCTCTGTACTGTACACTGACAATGACAATTAAAGTTGAATCTGAATCTGAATCTGAATCTGAATCTGTGGCAGAGAGTTCCAGAGTTTCACCACTCTCTGTGTGAAAAATGGTTTTCTCATCTCAGTCCTAAAGGATTTCCCCTTTATCCTTAAACTGTGACCCCTTGTCCTGGACTTCCCCAACATCGGGAACAATCTTCCTGCATCTAGCCTGTCCAACCCCTTAAGAATTTTGCAAGTTTCTATAACTACATTAAGTACATTAAAGGCCATTGAAAATGGTAAGAAATCACTTCTATTAACAATTGTGCAACAAAACTCCATTAGCCTGTGTAATGTAGAGTATTTAGTATTTTTAGCTTGCAATAACAAAAAAAAAATGTTAACTATTCAATAGATCTTCATTTTTGAAAATCTTACAGGAAACAAAATCCTAGTGACGTGAATCTGATTAGTCTCTTACCCATTTTCCCCATACTGATTCATCAATTTATTATTAAATTAGATATTTAAAAACATTTCATCCCCATTAAATCATTCAAGATATTGTAGTGCGTGGGTCTCAAAATGAGGCAAGTAGTCTGAAGTTTGAGAAGCACTTTACTTTAATTCCTCCCGGTTCAGGGGAAGACGAAACCAGGAAAAGATGGCACCCAAACCCTGCCTTTTATACCCTCCGGCTAAGGACCGCCTCCGGACTGCGCCACTCCTGTGCCGAGGGGTTCGGCAGTATAATGGCACGACCCTTAGGAGCCGCCACAATATATTGTTTATAGATAAAGACCTGTTCTCATCAGCGAAGTAAGTTAGGCTTACTTACTTGAGAATTAAACTTTTATATAGGGCTTTAATCCTAATTAGTTTAGTTAATGTTCATATTGACCTGTTATGGAGTTAATCATGAGGAAATGAGACTCATTCTAGCAGGAAAACAAGAGCAATTCTTAAGAATATGGTCACCTTTCATTGATTTGTTACAAGTGTAATATGGTGCAACACAACCTGGAAAGTAATTGTTTTAGAACTAGGTGAGGGGTGTGAATCATTATGAATTAGACACATTCCATTTCTTTTTGGTTTAGCTTTACCTTTTTTGGATTCTTTGCTTATTTCTTTTCTTTTCTTAAGGCCCTCTTCTCTTTGGGGCCTTTTTTTCTTCTTTTTTTTTCACATTTTCAAGCACGCAGTCTACTTAAACATCATCATTCATTTAACGCCAACTACTGCGGACTCCACTTCACTACTATCCTCACTCTTCTCTTCTTTCTCTTTTCTCTTTTTCTATTATAGGTTAAAGTTTTTTAAAAAAAGCAGTTGTACACGAAATGTCGTATGTTGCATATTGTGGCGGCTCCCAAGGGTCGCACCATTATAGCTGCCAAACCCCTCGGCACGGGAGTGGTTCAGTCCGGAGGCGGCCCTTAACCAGAGGGTTTAAAGGCAGGGGTTTGGGTGCCATCTTTCTCTCGTTTGGACTTCCCTACAACCGGGAGGAACATAATTAAAGGTGCCTCTCAAAATACTTGACTACTCTCTTCCTTTTTGAGACCCACGCACTACATTGGTGACCCTGACGCTCCATTGTCGTCATGATGGAGAAAGAAGAACGCCTTACCTCCTCACAGGCCGGCCAGGCCGTGTCTCTGGACGCGGTCTCGGTAAAATTGCCCAACTTCTGGACCACCCGGCCGCACATCTGGTTCCAGCAGGTAGAGGCCCAGTTCAACCTGCGGGGCATCACGGTCGATGCCACCCGCCTCTATTACCTGGTGTGGGCCCTTGTCCAGGACAAGGTCGAGGAGGTCACGGACTTCCCTCGCAGCCCCGACGGACACCGATAAATATCTCGGCCTTAAGGAGCTCCCGCTCCAGATTTATGGACTAAGTAGGATGGAGCGTGCTGCAAGGCTCCTTCATATGGAGGGCCTAGGCGACCGACGGCCATCAAGCTTCCTAAAGGAGATGGTGGCTCTCCTGGATGGGCACACGCCGTGCCTGATGTTCGAGTACACCTACCTCCATCTGCTGCCGGCCTACATCCATCTTCAGCTAACGGGCACCACCAACAGGAGCCGGCAAGCTCCAAGTACCACTAACATGAGGAGCTGGTGCTACTACCATCAGCGCTGGGGTGCTGCAGCACCACAATGCCGCCAGCCGTGCACGTTCCCGGGAAATGCCTGGGCCGGCTGCCAATAGTCCCCGCGGCAGCCGGCCAAATTCACCGCCTCTTCGCCTGGGATCGGCGCTCCGGGACCCGCTTCCTCGTTGATACTGGAGCGGAGCTCAGCGTCCTGCCCCCTTCGCTGGACGACATTCGTTCCGGTAAGCGGGGACCCGTCCTCACCGCGGTGAATGACAGCCCTATCCGCACGTATGGAGCGCGCATTGTTCCGATCGTGTTCGGCTCCTGCCATTTCTCATGGCGGTTCACCATTGCTGATGTCTCCCAGCCATTGCTCGGGGCCGACTTCCTCCGGGCGCATTCCCTCATGGTGGATGTCAGGCGTCGGCGCTTGGTCAACGACGCTACGATGGAGCCGATCACGTTGCGTTTGGATCAACCGGTGGGACGGCCCCTGATGTCCGTGGACTCCCGCTTTGCACGGATCTTGGCCGCGTTCCCGGACATCCTGAACCCACAGTTTCGGTCATCGGCCCCCAGTTACGGAGTGGTACATTTTATCCTGACTACCGGCCCACCTCTCCACGCACGAGCACGCCGACTGCCACCGGATAAACTGCGTCTGGCACGGCAGGAATTCCGCACGATGGAGGCCTTGGGGATCGTCCGCCCTTCAAGCAGCCCATGGGCGTCCCCACTCCACATGGTCCCTAAGGCAAGCGGGGGCTGGCAACCTTGCGGGGATTACTGACAGCTGAACGCCGCAACAACAGCGGATCGATACCCCGTACCCCACATCCAGCATTTCACCGCCCATTTGGCTGGGGCCACAATATTTTCAAAAATGGATCTGGTACGGTGTTATAACCAGATCTTGGTCCACCCGGATGATGTACCCAAGACGGCGATCATCACGCCATTTGAACTTTATGAGTTCACGCGGATGCCGTTCGGCCTCAAGAACGCTGCGCAGGCCTTTGAACGCCTAATGGACGAGGTTTGTCACGACCTCGATTTGTTTACCTGGACAACATCCTGGTGGCCGGCCGCTCGCAGCAGGAGCACTGTGCCCACCTAGGCAGCTCTGTCAGCGCCTCAGCGAACATGGTTTGGCCATCAACCTCGACAAGCGCAGTTTTGGGGTAACCGAGATTGACTTCCTCGGCCACCGCGTGTCTGCGCAAGGCGCGGTTCCCCTGCCTGACAGGGTCGACGCCATCCGTCGGTTTCCCCGCCCACGCACGGTGCGTGGCCTGCAGGAATTTGTCGGCATGGTGGCATTTTACCATCATTTCGTGCCATCCGCGGCCCACATCATGCGGCCGCTATATCAACTCCTGGCGGGTGGGCAGAACAAGAACGTCGAATGGACCCACGAGACAGTGGCAGCATTTGGCGGCGCGAAGGATGCCCTTGCTTGGGCCGTACTGCTGGTGCACCCATGGGAAGATGTCCCGACTGCTCTCACGGTGGACGCCTCGGAGTCGGCGGTTGGTGCCGTGCTTGAGCAACTGACGGGCGGAGGTTGGCGGCCCCTGGCCTTCTTCAGCCGGCACCTCAACTGCACGCAGACGGAATACAGCGCGTTCGATCGCGCGCTCCTGGCTCTGTACCTGGCAGTGTGCCACTTCCGCTACTTCCTGGAGGGCCGCCCGTTCACCGCCTACACGGACCACAAGCCGTTCACTTTCGCCCTGGCAAAGGTTTCCGACCCCTGATCCGCACGACAGCAGCAGCATTTGGCCTACATTTCGGAGTATAATACTTCTATCCGCTACGTCGAGGGGAAGGAGAACCGGGTGGCCGACGCATTGTCCCGCCCCGCTATCAACGCCGTTTTCGAGGTGGCGCCCGGAATTGACTATTCTGCTCTGGCAGAGGCACAGCTCACAGACGATGAGATGCCCATCTACCGGACTGCCATCTCCGGCCTCCGCCTTGAGGATGTCCCTCTCGGTTCTGGAGGAGCGACGATCCTGTGCGATGTATCGTTCGGTCAGCCGCACCCCATCGTCCCTGCCGCCTGGCGCCGGAGGGTGTTCGAAGTCATCCACGGACTGTCTCACCCATCAATCCGAGCGACAACGGCACTAGTGGCCGCTCGTTTCATGTGGCACGGTCTGCGCAAGCAGGTTGGCAATTGGGCTCGCACCTGCATTCCGTGCCAGACGGCAAAAATCCAGCGCCATGTCCATGCGCCTCTCCAGGAGTTTGGTCTACCTCACCGGCGATTCGACCATCTCCACGTGGACATTGTGGGGCCTCTCCCGCCGTCCCGGAGCATCACCCATCTTCTTACAATGGTGGACCGCTTCACGCGGTGGCCGGAGGCCATTCCGCGGGCCGATACTTCAACGGCTACATGCGCTCGTGCGTTGTCCGCGCACTGGATTGCTCGCTTCGGGGTGCCGGCGCACATCTCCTCAGATCAGGGGCCACAGTTCACCTCCGAGCTGTGGTCAGCCATGGCTCGCTTGCTGGGGGTGCGGCTACACCACACCACGGCTTACCACCCGCAAGCTAACGGTCTGGTGGAGAGGTTCCACCGGCAGCTAAAGGCAGCGCTGAAGGCGCGACTCTCCGGCCCGGACTGGATGGATGAGTTGCCGTGGGTCATGCTGGGCATTCGGACTGCTCCTAAAGAGGACTTGGCCTTATCATTGGCAGAGCTCGTGTACGGATCGCCACTCACGTTGCCCGGGGCGCTCGCGCCGGGGCAGCAGGGAACGCCCTCATCCACCATAAAGCGCCTTCGCGACCGAGTTGGCAGGCTCGCACCCATCCCGACGACCCGCCATGGAACATTTCGCCCGCATGTGCCATCAGCCCTCAGGGACTGCCCATACGTTTTCCTGTGCCGTGATGCCCACCGGACGCCACTCCAGAGGCCGTACGAGGGCCCGTTCCGGGTGCTGGAACATGGGCAGACAACTTTTGTGCTGGACATGGGGGGCCGACCGGAGGCTGTGTCGATTGACTGGTTGAAGCCGGCGCACCTGGACATTGACCAGCCGTTGCTGGTTGCCCAACCTCGGCCTCGAGGGCGCCCCCCTTCACGGCTCCCTCCGCCTGTCACTCCACCTGTCCTCCCGCCGATCCCTCGACCATTCCCTCGACCTGTCCCTCCACCTATGCCTCCGCTAGCCCCATGATCTGCTGACTTCCGCACACGGGCCGGCCGGGTCGTGTGCCCACCGGTGCGTTTCGTGCCTCGGGTTCTGGGGGGGGGGGGGGGTTCCTGTGGCGGCTCCCAAGGGTCGCGCCATTATAGCTGTCGAACCCCTCGGCACGGGAGTAGTTCAGTCCGGAGGCGGCCCTTAACCAGAGGGTTTAAAGGCAGGGGTTTGGGTGCCATCTTTATCTCGTTTGGACTTCCCTACAACCGGGAGGAACATAATTAAAGGTGCCTCTCAAAATACTTGACTACTCTCTTCCTTTTTTAGACCCACGCACCACAATATCATGATAAAGATGTATGTACATTGCTTCTAATAAAAAAAAATAAAAAAATATTGACCTGTTATGGAGTTAATCATGAGAGGCCAATATGGCACATAAAACTTATCAAATGTGTTTAAATGCATTTTTAAAGAATGTTGTAAATTATATTTTAAATAAATAATTTGTATGAATAACATTTCTACCATTACATTAGAGAAAAAAACATATATAGTTATAAGGAGATATATAGTTATAAGTAAAATTCCCTACATCCAAAAGACTCAAATTTTTGGAAGGAAGAATAACTCGAGGCAGTGCAAATAAGAAAATAACAAAACAATGAAGGGAATAGACAACTGGCTGGTGTTTCTAAAGAGAAGTACCACTGGGCTAAATGTGTTCTGGACTTACATACCTGCATACAGTCCAGCCCAGAAGGACTGAATTTAAAGGAGATTAGAGTACCTTGGTTCCATAACTTAATGAGCTGAGCAACTGGAAGCACACCATTTTTGGACCATTAGCTTTACAGTGACCTTAGCTGGCACACCTAGAATGGCCTTATTCACTGGAATAGGGTTGGTAATCTTCACTAAAAAGGTGTTTCTAATTCTTTAACAATTAATTTTAATATCGTTAATTTTTAATATATAATTTGAATAGTATTTTAACTCAGTGGGTCAGGCAACATCTCTGGAGAACATGGATAGGTCATGTTTCGGGTTGAGATGCTTCTTCAGTGATTGTAGGAGGGAAAGAATGCTGGAAGAGAAGAGGGGCAGGACAAATCCTGGCAGGTACTGACTCCCACAGTTATCTGGAGTACGCTACCACGCACCCTGCCTCTTTCAAAGATGCTATCCCCTACTCTAAATTTCTCTGTCTCCACCAAATCTTCTCCCAAGATGAAGCTGTCAAGATGTCCTCGTTCTTTAATGAACATTTTTTCCCCTCTGCTGTCATAGATGGATCCCTCACCCACATCTCCTCTGTGCCCTGTAGTTCTGCTCTCTGGGCAGTAGTAGATGCTACAGAGAGCTGATGAACTTATGGGGAGAATAGCTTGTAGGGTAAATCTAGAGGAATGGAATTATTCTCTGAACAAGCTTAAGATGCTGAATGGCTTCCTTCTCTGCCATATGAAAGAATGAAATATGGTAAAGGACAATTCATTGATATTTTATTGTAGAGTGCATTTGGCAATTGGTAGTTAACACAATGTGCAACTCTCAAATTGTGGTGTCAAAAATGTCACAGGCTTGGGAAACAGGTAAAGGACCACTTCAATGAAAATGGCATTTGAGGCTAAGAAAATTGGTTAGTTATTTGTCTGCTGAGATGGCAACATATCTGTCATTTATTTATTCTGCTTCCTATGGTGTTTTTGCTGCTTAGGATATTTCTCTTTTACCCAATAATCCATTTGTTTCTCTTTCTTAATGGTGTTTATTGTTACATAATGGAGTACAGTGAAGCAGTGCTTGTGTTTCCAAGAATATCCATTCTTTGTCTTGTAAAGATGTCTATTATTTTAAACTCGTTATTCAATATGATTGAATTATTTTAATTATCTGTCTAATTATATCTTTCTGAATTTTTATTCCAGAATATTCCGGTATGTATGACAATCCTGTTTGGGAAATCATCAAGTAGGTTGCGTTTGATTCTAGATGATTTCATAAATATTTATGCTTTGTTTCAAGACTTTGTAGATGTTTAAACTTGGAATGTTTTATATATATTTTCCCACGTTATACTCCATGTGCCAGATCTTTTTCCCTTCATTTAACCTCTCAAAATCTCTTTATTTCTTTCACAATTTACTTTTCTTACTTAATGTGTGTCATCAGCAAACTTTCCAACCACACTGTATTGGTTTTATGGTCGCGTGTACCAAGAAACAGTTAGACATTTTGTTTTGCATGCTATCCATGTAAAAAAATATCCATACATGATTACAATCACAATCATACATAGCTGCTTGCAGTGTAACTGCTGCTGCTTGCTGCTGCTGGTGCCGACGATGGCTGCCATGTAGTGCTCCTTGCTGTTTTGTATGTGTTTGTTTGTTTGTATCGTCTGTGAAAACCCTACAAAGATTTAGGGTGTTTTTTGAGTCATTTGTAACTGTCACTGTATGTCATGTTGTTACTTGGGCGGAGCACCAAGGCAAATTCCTTGTATGTGAATACTTGGCCAATAAACTTACTTACTTACTTATACGTGAGTACAACAGTTAAGGGCCTGTCCCACGAGCATGCGGCAAGCGTGACCTAACGTGGTCGCTTGAGCTGTACGGCCTCGCGGGGCCGGACCCACTTCGATCGCCGGAGCCATATGGAGTTGTGCGGAGCTGGTCCCGACATCACACGGGGCTCCGAAAAACTGATAGTGTTCAAAAATTCCGCGCGGCAACGCCCTGCCGGCCCACAGTCACATTGAGGCTGTATGCACCGCCTCGACGCCGTACGCACCGTCTCGACGGGCATACGCAGCACCTCGACACCGGACGCAGCGTCTTGATGCCGTACGTCACACGCGAACTTCCCGCGGACTTCACTCGAACTTCACATCACTCACTCGACCTCCGCGCAGCCCCCACTTCCGGTTTGGTTGCGCTCGCCGCATGCAGTTGCATGCTCGTGGGACAGGCCCTTAAGTGTAAAGAGAAGGGAAACAGAGTGTAGAATATAGTGTTACAGCTTCAGAGAAATTGCCAAACTAAATTGTGAAGTATCCTGATAGGATGTTTTCTACAGTGCATCTGTTGGAAAGGCTTCTGGACACAGAAATAGATTTCAGTAGTGAGGACTGGGTTATGTGACAGTCAAATCCAACACCCCTTCTGGAATCCTAGCAACAATCACAGGAAATACTGGATGCCAATCTTGTTTTGTGGCACAGGGAATGCCCTAGACATCTTGGAACAAATCAAAGGAGTTGAGGATTTGGCAAAACATGTTTATGTATCACCTTTACTGAATTTAATAATGGAAAGTAGGAATTACCACAGTTGTGACATGTTGAGAGAGATAATTGCTCTGGGCCAGGAGTAGGCATCTCCTTTTAATGCAGCTACGGTTTGCCCAATATTTCCTAATTAGATAACCATTGACATCTGCATTTGCCAACAGAAATTTGCTTTTAAAGATATTATCCTTAAAAGATATTAAGATTTGCCCCCAAGCTCAGAAAGCAGGGAGCAAATCCCAGAGCAGATTGACAAGGTATGTCAATTGTCAAGGTATAGCACATTCAATTGTCCCATCTTCTATTTCTGTCTGCGTTTGTCCATCTCAGGGTTTATTCATCAGCATATTTCCACCAGTAGACCTTCCTTGTAATGAAATCATGTGCTGTCCCCCACTCTCCCATGATCATGTTCCTCACCTTAATGATCACCTTTTCTTCAAGTATCCTGTGACTACTTTGGAGAGAAAAATGTCAAGGCTCTGACCATTTTTGCATGCTTTATAGCTGCGGTGATTAGCAACTGCAACCTCTGCAAATAGTTAGTGTTGGGAATTGTGTAGGTAAAACATTTAGTAAAAACCTAAGAATTTTAAAAACTTTTTTTGCTATCTAAAGTTACATTGCTTATAGAAACAATAAAAATGTACTAATTCCTGACGAATAATGTTATCACTGACTTTCTTCTTCTTTAATCTGTGCTGCAGCCTTGCTTTTATTGGAACTGATACCAAGATTATTATAATTTGATCACTACCACATAATTTTCTGCTTCTATTTTACAGAAGCGCATGTTGAAAATATGAATTTCTTTAGCAATAAAATGTAGTTGCACAATGTAGTTGAATGTTTTCCAGCATTGGGCTTGATTTAAATTTTAGTACCACAGTGTATAAATGAAAATAAGGCCAGTATTAGCAAATATTATGGAAATATGCATGGAACATTTATAATCATTGCTTACAGTCATCATTTCCAAATCTTTATCATTTCCAATAGCTGAAATCCAAAAGGTCCCACTGATGGAGTTATCACACTGTGACCAGCAGGTTCCTCAGTAATAGACATAAAATTGTGGAGTGACTCAGCGGGTCAGGCAGTATCTCTGGAGAAAATAGATAGGTGACTGGGAATAGGTCAGGACCCTTCTTCAGACCTGAAACATCACCTATCTACTTTCTTCAGAGATACTGCCTTACCCGTAGAGTTACTCCAGCATTTTGTGGAAAGGATATTTCTACTGGTGTGAGAGTCTCGGACCAGGAAGTCATAGCCTCAGAATTAAAGGGCACTCTTTTAGAAAGTAGGTGAGGATGAACTTCTATAGTCATAGGGTAGTTAATCTGTGGAACATTGCCACAGAGGGCTGTGGAGGCCAAGTCAGTGGATATTTTTAAGGCAGAGATAGACAATTTCTTGATTAGAACGGGTGTCAAGGGTTATGGGGAGAAGGCAGGAAAATGGGATTAGGAGGTAGACATCATCCATCGGGATCATCAATGACCCGAATGGCCTAATTCTACTCCTATAACTTGTGAACGTGTCTCTTTATTATAAACCAGCATCTGCAGTTTCTTTTTATTACAAGTTCCTCAGAGATCTGCTCTGAGGCCTCGACCCTTTTCAGATTATATTAAGGACAAATTGATGGGCAAAATGCATTGTTCCTTTGAATTACTAATGGCACAAAGATAGAAGGAAAAGTGAGTAGCTGTGAGAGAACAACACTTACAACACTTACAACAACAAGAATGTAGAAAGGTTAAAGAAATAGGCAGAAAGATAGAGTATAATATAGACAAATGCAAAGTTATCAAATTATAAACACATATTTAGAAATATGTGTGTGCCTTTGCACAAGCAACATAAATTGTAATGCAATGGCAGAGGGGTTGTTGAAGAAAGAAAATCTATACAGGATTTTAATGAGATCATTGACATATTATATAGATTTTGGTCTTTTTTAATCAAGGATATATTTGTCATGGGGCAACTTTTCACTGGGTTCATCTTCTGTGTTGAGATGGTTATCTCATGAGGAAAGATTGAGCAAAATGAGCCGAAGCTGTCCATTTATTAGAGGCATGAGAAGTGATCTATTTGAACTAAATAAGCTTTCTGAGAGATTGACAGTAATGGAGATGATTCTTTTAAATGATGGAAAACGAAGTCGGAGAAAAGGGGTTTTTAAGAGCTTTGTGAATCTTCAGAATTCTCTGTTCCAAAGAATGGTAAATGCTGTGTCAGTGGAACATTCAAAGCCAATAGATTTTTGGACTACCCAGAATTAAGGGTTAAAAAGAATGGGAAAATGGAGCTGAGGTCAAAAATCAAGACAGTTGTAATATTGGTTGCTGGAGTAAGCTCAAGGGCAAATAGATCATTCCTGCTCCTTTTTCATGTTTGTACTATGTTAAAATTGCTTTGGGCATCAATAGTTTTTCTTTTTATAGCAATTTTCCATTTATATTTACAATCTTTGTACAATTGTTACTCTTCATCATTTATCTTTAAACAGAAAGTGAGCAAATAGCGTATGTTTCTTCTTAAAAGTGTGTTGTGTTTTGTTTTCACTTTAGTGCGACAATAGTCTTGATGATGTTATTTCTACATCCTCACCATGTATGTGCCCCCCAGGGTCACCTGGCCTTCAAGGAATAAAGGTAATATATGTTATTTTACATCCAACTGATTGCTTCCAACCATCTCAAAGACTCATTCTTTGCTTTGACTATCTTAAGTGGGAGTCATTTGGCAATAATGATGACTGCAGAACATGTTACAAGTTTCTAACTGGAAAATAAGTGCTATATTGTTCATGTGTGTTCAACTCGCGCTCTACGAATAGTCAATAAATGTTAATATAAGAATGTTAATTTAATGAAAATGTTCATTATAGATTACAGAATAGTTTACATATTGTTCTGTTTCGGAACATTTGTCAATAAAATACTTTTAACTCTCTTGACCTTTGACTCTTAAATGTTAATTACATGTTACTCATAGATTATAACCATATAACAATTACAGCACGGAAACAGGCCATCTTTGTCCATGCCGAACACATTTTTTTCCCCTTAGTCCCACCTGCCTGCACTCGTACCATAACCCTCCATTCCCTTCTCATCCATATGCCTATCCAATTTATTTTTAAATGATACCAATGAACCTGCCTCCACCACTTCCACTGGGAGCTCATTCCACACCGCCACCACTCTCTGCGTAAAGAAGTTCCCCCTCATATTACCCCTAAACTTCTGTCCCTTAATTCTGAAGTCATGTCCTCTTGTTTGAATCTTCCCTATTCTCAAAGGGAAAAGCTTGTCCACATCAACTCTGTCTATCCCTCTCATCATTTTAAAGACCTCTATCAGGTCCCCCCTTAACCTTCTGCGCTCCAGAGAATAAAGACCTAACTTATTCAACCTATCTCTGTAACTTAGTTGTTGAAACCCAGGCAACATTCTAGTAAATCTCCTCTGTACTCTCTCTATTTTGTTGACATCCTTCCTATAATTGGGCGACCAAAATTGTACACCCATACTCCAGATTTGGTCTCACCAATGCACCAATATAGATAATTATAATTTGTTGTTTATCGATCTAAAATCCAGAACCAATTTAAGGAACTGTTAATTGTTTTTATGTATTAAAAGTGTCATGTTGCCTATGTACATAGAAACATAGAAACATAGAAAATAGGTGCAGGAGTAGGCCATTCGGCCCTTCAAGCCTGCACCGCCATTCAATATGATCATGGCTGATCACCCAACTCAGTATCCTGTACCTGCCTTCTTTCCGTACCCTCTGACCCCTTTAGCCACAAGGGACACATCTAACTCCCTCTTAAATATAACCAATGAACTGGCCTCAACTGCCTTCTGTGGCAGAGAGTTCCAGAGATTCACCACTCTCTGTGTGAAAAATGTTTTTCTCATCTCGGGCCTAAAGGATTTCCCCTTTATCCTTAAACTGTGACCCCTTGTCCTGGAATTCCCCAACATCGGGAACAATCTTCCTGCATCTAGCCTGTCTAACCCCTTAAGAATTTTGTAAGTTTCTATAAGATCCCCCCTCAATCTCCTAAATTCTAGCGAGTACTAGCCAAGTCTATCCAGCCATTCTTCATTTGAAAGTCCTGACATCCCAGGGATCAGTCTGGTGAACCTTCTCTGTACTCCCTCTATGACAAGAATGTATTTCCTCAGATTTGGAGACCAAAACTATACAAACCTTGCCCGATTGTCTGCCTTTATTTAAGATACAGCTTCCAGGTGGACATGATGGGATGGAGCGAGGGGTTAAAGAATTATTTCAATCTTTGACTTGGAACCTCCGTTCTTGCCTCTTCTCTTTATTCAAGAAGAGTATCTAATAATTGTTAATGAAAATAGCTGAAAGATTGTAATGTTTTAAGATTTAAGTTCTTAACAAAGTACATAAAGTTTGGGTCTCATTAATTGCTGGCTTCATGTATTGGAACTATTGTTGGAGCACAATTTGGCTGATGGAAATTTTTGTCTCAATCAAAAATATGTGGAGAGAGTTATGGGCCTGTTCCACTTAGGCAATATTTGAGGCGACTGCCGGCGACTGTCAAGTCGTACCAGGTCGCTGACAAACCGGCGACTGGAACGGCGACTGTCACACACACACACACACACACACACACACACACACACACACACACACACACACACACACACACACACACACACACACACACACACACACACACACACACACACACACACACACACACACACACATCGCTTCCTACACCAGCCAGTTATGCAGGCGGGGGACAGGGCAAGCGAGGCGAGCGCTGTCTGAGTGAAATTCACACGGTGCAAAGCCAATCACACAGTGCAAAGCCAATGTGACACACACCACGATAAACAGGAAGGTTGGGGTTTTAATTAAGACGGTGAAATCACAGTGTACGGGAAGGGTCACTTAAGTCCTTTAAAAGACGGGGGAGTTGGGGGGGAGAAGGGGGAAGAAGGGGGAGACGGGGTGGGGAGAAGGAGTGAAGACTTTTAAGAAGTGAAGTACTTTTAAGAAGCTAGAGATACACGGCTATGAAGCTTGGCGGACATTAATGTTACCAGTCGGTTATCCTTGGTTCTGAAAACTACGTTTTATTTCCCCAATGAGCCAATTAAATTCACCGATCAGCTCCGGCGACAACCTCCGACAACCTCCGACAACCTACGACCTCCTGGCAACCCACTACCACTGCACCTATGTCACGGGAATTCTCGCTACTCTCCATGGCGTCAAAATTCTGGTCGCTGCTAAATTTTCAATATGTTGAAAAATTAGCGGAGACTGGAATGAAGCCGCAACTAGTTACGAGAATGCGGGAACCATTCACCACCCTGCAGGCGGCACATCGGCAACCTCTGGCGAACATGTGGCGACCTTGTGGCGACCTCATAGTGTCCTGTAGTCGCCTAAAAAGGCATGTATGTGGGACAGGCCTATAAGGTGCTCCTTTCGCTCCTGGAGAGAAACTAAAAACACAAGATTTCCAAAATAAAAATCAGTTTTAAACCAACAATAATCTTCCTATAATCTAGAAGTTGTATTTTATGTTGTAATCCCTCTTTCGAATATCAACTAAATTGGAAAATGCCAGAAACATTCACCAAATCAAGTAGCATCAATGGAAAGAGAAACACTGTTAATGTTTTAGATTGAAGTCCCATTCACGTAATCGGAGAAGAGTTGTAGAAGGAGCAAATTGTTTATCATGGGTAGGGTTGGGTGCAAAAAGAATTGTAAATGAAAAGATGAAAAGTAAAGTAAGAAATATCTGTTAAAAGCAATACTTTATTTTTTATTTTCCTCCAAGAATATTTTTGGCTTCAGAGCTGTAGATTTCTCCAAGTTGCAGCCAATGTTTGGACTTAAGACTTTTAAAATAATAATAGTGAAGTCAAAATGTAATCAAGACTTTTCTAAACATCTACATACAATGCCTGCATTCAGTCAATTTAAGATGTGACATGTGGTGTAGATCTACAAATGGGTTACATTTATTTTTAGAGTCTGCATTGTCAATACACTTTACTCACAACAACAAGGAATTTGTTATTCTGAATGTATATACACCCTATGAATGCCATCAGAATGAGGACGAGTATTTAAATAGACTTTCTTTCATCTATCCTTTCATTCAAAACAATAATTATTGTAGTGTATATGGCATTGGGGATATGAATGCAGATATCTCAGATAGGAACTCATTATTTGCCAATCATATGGCTCAGTTCTGTCAAGATAATAATTTAATATTGTCAAGCAAAGTGCTTTTACCTACAGATAGCTATACATATTAGTGAGACCTGGCACACCACATCATGGCTAGACCACTGTATTAGTACAGCTGATGCACATGCCTCATTGGGGTGTATGAGCATTCTGTATGGGGCAGCAATGACTGATCATATACCTGTTGCTATGACAATATATGTTGAACACATACCTGCGGTATCCAGAGATAGAAATAGCTTTAATACAGAAAAACTGGACTGGTCAACGCTTACAAAGGAAGACATCCTAGCCTATTATGCCCATACAGATAAATCCTTAAGCAATATTCATCTACCTAAAGATGCAATAATATGTAGTAATGTTAATTGTAAAGATATGAAGCATAGGAGAGATATCTGCTCCATGTATAATGATATAATAAGCGCCTTATATGTAGGCAGTAAGCCCTACTGCAAGCATAAAAATGAGACACATAACATCAGACCTGGCTGGAATAAGTATGTAGCTGAGTATCATACTGAAGCCCGTGAAGCCACCAAATCATGGGCTATGGCAGGTAGACCCAGACAGGGGCCTGTGTTTGAACACAAGAAGCTCACTAATGCAAGGTATAAGTATGCTGTTCACTTCATCTGTAAAAATGAGCAAGCTATGAGGGCTGATTCCATGGCTAAGAAGCTGCTAAGTAACAATGCTACAGATTTTTGGAAGGAAGTGAGAGCTCTTAGCAGTTGCAAAACATCTCTACCATGTACTGTAGATGGAATCTCCAGAACAGCTAATATCGCGGAGTTATGGCGACAACATTATAGCACTTTATTCAACTGTGTCCAAGGTGACTTGTATAGGGTGGACAATATTGAGAGTAATGACTTGATGGTGATTATGTCACATGAGGTGTATCATGCCATGAACAAGCTGTCCAACAACAAAGCAAGTGGCTTGGATCATATCTCTGCTGAACATCTTAAGTATGCGAGTATGAGGATAGCTCCTCTCCTAGCTATTTGTTTTACTGGCTTTATGATTCATGGCTTGTTACCAGACTCAATGTTGTCTGGCCTGTTAGTGCCGGTCATTAAGGACAAAGCTGGTAAAGTAGGCAGCCTAAATAATTACAGGCCCATAGCTTTAGCCAGCATATTGTCAAAAGTTTTAGAAAGAGTTCTGCTGGATAGAATAAATGAGTTTGTTAACTCCACAGATAACCAGTTTGGCTTTAAAGCTAAACATGGCACTGACATGCATAAATGCCCTAAAGGAGATTGTAAACAAATATAAGGGGAAAAACTCTTCAATCCTTATGTGCTTTATTGATGCTTCCAAAGCCTTTGACCGTGTTAATCACAGAAAGCTGTTTGGTAAAATGAGTCAAAGAGGGGTGCCAAAATACATTGTTAGAATTCTGGCCTACTGGTATGCCCACCAGACTATGCAAATAAAATGGGGCAAAAGGGTCTCAGCCCCATTTGGGGTTAGCAATGGTGTTAGACAAGGGGGAATTTTGTCCCCAGTCTTTTTTAATCTATATATTGATGATCTGTCTAAACAATTGAAAGCCTGTAACACTGGGTGCGTGATTGGTAATATTTTAGTGAACCATATTATGTATGCAGATGATCTTGTGGTCTTTAGTCCATCTAGCGCTGGTCTCCAGCAACTCCTGACAGATGATGAGGATATTTATAGGCAACGACGCATGCTGTATGTACAGGCGAATATCCTCTTGCATAAATTTGGTGCGTGTGCAGATGTGGTGAAGATGTCGCTATTTAGAGCATACTGCACACCACTCTACACTGCGCACCTGTGGTCGAACTATTTAAAGACAAGTATGCAGAGACTAAAGGTGGCATATAACGATGCCATGAGAACACTGCTAAGGAAACCTAGATGGTGTAGTGCCAGTAATATGTTTGTGGCTGCAGGAGTCAGTACTTTAGAAGCTATCCTAAGACACCACATGTATAAATTCATTTGCAGGATAAATGACTCTAAAAATGTGCTTATTGTGGCCTTGACAAACATAAGGGTTAGCACTACACGCTACGAATCCCAGTTGTGGAGACACTGGTATCGTTGTCTCGTTGTAGGACATTGATCATCTTTTAATCTGGATTTTTAACTTAAGTATTGTGGGGTTTTTTTAATATAAATTATGATGTTTTTATAAGTGATATACCAAGATTTTATATGTATTTATGATATTTGATATGCAATGCATTTTTAATGTAATGTTGCCCCTTGTCTGGACCGTGAGTCCGTAATAAAGTTTATTATTATTATTATTAATACAAAATAACTTTTAAGAAATTGCATTGAAAAAATTGAATATTTTCTAATATTCACACGATTTTCTAATATTGATAGTAAATAGTTGTCAAACTTGCACATTTGTGTTGTTGATCGATATCCTCATGTTCATAAGTCATAAAAGCAGAATTAGAACATTCTGTCAAAATAACCTGTAGTTCCCTGACTTGTCCTTGCATTTATTATTAAATAAAGGCGCAACATTAGCCCTCGGTCTTCCAATACATTACCCATGGCTAATGATTCTGCAAATATCTCTGCCAAGGCCCCCTGCAATGTATTTTGTAACTGCTCACAATGTCCTCAGATATTCTTGATAAGGTAAGAGGGAATCTTTTTTTCACTGAGAGAGATTGAATCCTTGGAATTCTCAACCTTGAAGAGCTAAATGACTTAAGCTTGCCCGTATTTCTTGTTCCCTTGACTTCCCAACAGCTGCAGCCAAAATTAGGAAGGTTGCTTATTTGCAGTAACAGAGGTTTTACATGGCCCTGGGGTATTATCATGAGCTGTTCTAGACCTAGATGACCTCGGCTCAATGCTTTTTGGGCAACAAGAGGACAAAAGGGCCTGTCCCACTTTCACAACCTAATTCATGACCTCTGCTGAGTTTGCCCTTGACTCATACTCGCAGCATGGTCGTCACAAGGTCGTAGGAGATCATAGGTAGGTCGTAGCAGGCCGTGATGCTAGTCGTAGGTACTCGTGGCATCAAGTAGGTCGGGGCGTTTTTCTAGCATGATGAAAAATGTCCATGAGTTAAAAAGGTCGTGAATTAGGTCGTGATAGTGGGACAGGCCCTTAATTAAGTGATATTATGATCACAATACAGAGAGAAGGGCAATCACTTAATGCTTCTTGGCGACAATGTCACTGGTCCAGGGTAGCATCGCAATAAATTATAGTAAACACAGATTAAATAACTAGATGGCTTTGGTATTCTCAATGCTCCTTCGAGCACTGCTATCCAAAGCAGTGAATTGTAGTGCCTGAGCGTGTATGGCCGTAGTCTTATACATGCAGTAAGCTGAGTTTACAAGCCAAAAGTAGCTTCCATTGCAAAACACATACATCACAAGCATAAGAAGCTAATTGGTATGTTAGCCTTTATTGCAAGAGGATTTGTGTACACAAATAGAGACACGCATTTTCTATGGGCTTTATGAGATTGCATTGGGAATATTGTGTTCAATCAATACCACGCTGTCTGAGAAATGGTATACTCATTATGGAAAAAATGTAGCATAGGTTTACTGGATTGATTCTTCAGATTGTAGATTTACCATATAAAGAGAGGTTAAGCATAGTGGGCTTGTACTCTCCAGAGAATGAGAGCTGATCCCTTTGGAAATATACAACATTCTTAAGGATAGATGCAGAGTTAATGTGGATGGGTATCTAGAACAGGACTACATCTCAGGACAGAGCTAAAAAGAAAATACTTCACCCATAATGTAGTGAATCTAGAGAATAATATGCATTGGAAGTTTCACAAAGTATATTTAAGACAGAGATCAATAGATAGTTAGAAATTAAGGCAATCAAGAGTAGGGTTTGATCAAGGGGAGAAAGTTATTCATACAAGAAAGTGGTGCCCAGATGAAAGTTTTCAAGTGACAAAGCAGACATGAGGGACAATGGCCGAAATGTTATGTATCAGATGTTATGTATCCTGCTTCTATTTCTTATGTTCTCTATGGATGGCTCAGAGGGAAGCCGAGATGTTATGTATCAGATGTTGCATGATAGGCCCGATAGTCTGTTCTTTTTATAACCATATAAACATATAACCATATAACAATTACAGCATGGAAACAGGCCATCTCGACCCTTCTAGTCCATGCCGAACACGTATTCTCCCCTAGTCCCATATACCTGCGCTCAGACCATAACCCTCCATTCCTTTCCCGTCCATATAACTATCCAATTTATTTTTAAATGATAAAAACGAACCCCTGCCTCCACCACCTTCACTGGAAGCTCATTCCACACCGCCACCACTCTCTGAGTAAAGAAGTTCCCCCTCATGTTACCCCTAAACTTCTGTCCCTTAATTCTCAAGTCATGTCCCCTTGTTTGAATCTTCCCTACTCTCAGTGGGAAAAGCTTATCCGCGTCAACTCTGACTATCCCTCTCATCATTTTAAAGACCTCTATCAAGTCCCCCCTTAACCTTCTGCGCTCCAAAGAATAAAGCCCTAACTTGTTCAACCTTTCTCTGTAATTTAGTTGCTGAAACCCAGACAACATTCTAGTAAATCTCCTCTGTACTCTCTCTATTTTGTTGACATCCTTCCTATAATTAGGCGACCAAAATTGTACACCATTCTCCAGAATTGGCCTCACCAATGCCTCGTACAATTTTAACATTACATCCCAACTTCTATACTCAATGTTCTGATTTATAAAGGCCAGCACACCAAAAGCTTTCTTTACCACCCTATCTACATGAGATTCCACTTTCAGGGAACTGTGCACAGTTACTCCCAGATCCCTCTGTTCACCTGCATTCTTCAATTCCCTACCATTTACCATGTACGTCCAATTTTGATTTGTCCTGCCAAGATGTAGCACCTCACTCTTATCAGCATTAAACTCCATCTGCCATCTTTCAGCCCACTCTTCCAACTGGCATAAATCTCTCTGTAGGCTTTGAAAATCTACTTAATTATCCACAACCCCACCTATCTTAGTATCATCTGCATACTTACTAATCCAATTTACCACACCATCATCCAGATCATTGATGTAAATGACAAACAACAGTGGACACAACACAGATCCCTGTGGCACCCCACTAGTCACTGGCCTCCAACCTGACAAACAACCATCCACCATTACTCCCTGGCATCTCCCATTCAGCCACTGTTGAATCCATCTTGCTACTCCACCATTAATACCCAACCATTGAACCTTCTTAACCAACCTTCCACGAGGAACCTTGTCAAAGGCCTTACTGAAGTCCATATAGACAACATCCACTGCTTTACCCTCATCAATTTCCCGAGTAACCTCTTAAAAAAATTCAAGAAGATTACAATAATCTTCATTTCTCAATAATCATCAAATCTGAGATTTTAGATCTAGCCCTTTTCTAGATGCCCATCTAGGGTCACAGTTTAAGGATAAGGGGGAAATCTTTTGGGACCGAGAGGGTCACAGTTTAAGGATAAGAGGGAAATCTTTTAGGACCGAGATGAGAAAAACATTTTTCACACAGAGAGTGGTGAATCTCTGGAATTCTCTGCCACAGAATGTAGTTGAGGCCAGTTAATTGGCTATATTTAAGAGTGAGTTAGATGTGGCCCTTGTGGCTAAAGGAGAGAAGGCAGGTACAGGATACTGAGTTGGATGATCAGCCATGATCATATTGAATGGCGGTGCAGGCTCGAAGGGCCGAATGGTCTAATCCTGCACTTATTTTCTATGTTTCTATGTTTCTATCCATGGGAATCATCAAATCTGTATCCATCATGTTGAAGTGGAATTAGTCACCAGTTCTTTACCAGAACAGATAGTTTGCAGATTTGGCTAAAAGCCTAAAAGGTCATGCACTTCGACATTTCACATGGACTTTCAAGAAGGCCTGCCAAAGCCGCAAGACTTCCCATGTGATTTCTCCTCTCAACCTCCTCATTTGAGTCCTCTGCAGCACAATTTGTGTGTGATCTGATCCCCTGCAGAGCTGGCATTTAAGCAACTGTTGGCTCCACATCTGGGTACTCCAAGAATGGTAATGATTTGTGGGCACAAATTAGTATAAGTCGCAGCTTGCATCTTTCAAGTTTAGGCAAATAGTATATGCTGATTCCAGTTTGTTCCGGTGCTATTTAATTTTATTTTTATTTTTTATCTTAACTAGGCATGTTACCATTTTATATGAAAGAATACAACCTTAAGGTTTTCATTTGAAGAAACTGAGACAACGTATATATCGATTTTTTTCATTCGTTTTTTCTAGGGAGAACGTGGAATACCAGGAGAAAATGGCGATCCAGGCAAACCTGGTGCAGATGGTAAGCCTGTGAGTACTAAATGGTTTACTCACCTCTTTTTGCAAAAACTGTTGTACATTTTTTGTGAATATTATTCCTTCTTAGATCAATGTATAATGTACCAAAGGATCAACATAAATGTCTCCAGTCACTGGAGGACTTGTAGTGAGGATTTAGTACTCTCAGCACAATGGGTTTGATTCCAGGTCAGGGAACTTGTCATTTTGTTCTTCAGTTAAGAAAATAGTTAAGAAACCTTATGGGATCCTGGGATTTCACTGACATAGATTACAAGAGCAAGAAAGTAATCATACACATCTGCAAAATGTCAGAGCCAGGCTACCATGTCCTGGTTTACATACAAAAGGGGTTTGTTGATGCATGTAGTAAATAGCATGACATCCTCCACACCATAATGCTTCAATAGAAGCAACTTTAATGAATGGGGGATTTAAGTACAGTGAGAAGTTGATACTGTTGAGGTACTTAATGTTTACTGAGTGAAATATCAGTACCAACGAGAAATAATTATTTTAAGAAATTCGCCAAAAGATTAAAAAGGAATCAAGATTACTGGATTATTCTCATGCACCAATGTATAAAGAAAAAGAAAAATAATATAAATAAATGCTAAACTGGACAGATAGTGCAGGAGGGAAACTTTAGATTCCAGCATCTAGGAATGGTTCTGGGGAAAGCGAGCCAGGGGCAACCCATATGTATCTCAACAGGATTGTGATCAAAATTCTTCTTGGCAGGTGTTGCTGGGGAGATTCTATACTAGTTTGGCAGGGGGTGAGAAGCTGAGCCTAGATTTGGATGGAGGCAAAACAGAACTGAATGTGGAAGTTCATGTCATAGTAGAAGTAGGCCATTCAGCCCATTGAGTCCACTCCATCATTCAATTATGGTTGATCTATCTTTCCCTGTCAAACCCATTTTCCTGCCTTCTCCCATAACCCTTGACACCCTTACCAATTAAGTATCTGTCAATCTCTGCCTTAGAAATACCAAATGACGACCCCCACAGCCGTCTGTGGCAATGAATCAGACAGATTCCTCCTCATCTCCTTTCTAAAGGTATGTCCTTTTAGTCTGAGGCTATGCCATCTCGTTCCAGATTCTCCAACGAATGGAAACATCCACTCCGCATCTACTCTATCCAGGCCTTTCACTATTCAATAAGTTTCAATAGGTTCCCCCTCATGCCTCTACCCTCCAGCAAGTACAGACCCAGTGCCGTCAAACACTCAGCATATATTCATCCAGTAATCCCTGGGATAATTCTTGTAAATGCCAACGCATTCTTCCTCGGGTATGGAGCCCATACCAGCTCGCAATACTCCAAATGCAGTCTGACCAGTGCCTTATAAAGCCTCAGCATTACATCCCTGTTTTTATATTGTAGTCCTCTTGAAATAAATGCTAACATTGCATTTGCCTTCCTTACTTCAATTTTGTCTTTTGGGATTCCTGCACCAGCACTCCCAATCACTATGCAACTACGATTTCTGAATCCCGATTGAGAAAATAGTCTACTCCTTTATACCTACCACTAAAATGCATGACCACACATTTTCTTACACTGTGTTCCACCTGTCACGTCTTTTCCCCCTCTCCCAATCCGTCCAAGTCCTTCTGCGGTGTGTCTGCTTTCTGTATCTGCGTTCCCCTCCACTACCTTTGTATCATCCGCAAACTGGACCACAAAGCCTTCAATTCCCTCATCCAAATCATTGACATACAACGTGAAGAGTAGCAGCTCCAGCACTGACACTTGCGTAACACACAAGTCACCGGCAGCCAACCAGAAAGGTCCCCTTTATTTTCACTCTTAGCTTTCTGCCATTCAGCCAGATTTCTATCTATGCTAGTATCTTCCCTCTAATACCATGTGCTCTCATCTTCATTGGCAGCCTCACAGGTGGTACCTTTTCAAAGTCCTTATGAAAATCCAAATAAACAACATCCACTGACTTGCTTTTGTCTACCCTGCTATTAACCTCCTCAAAGAATCCAACTGATTTGTCAGACAAGATCTCCCCTTCACAAAACCATGCTGACTTCAACCTATTTTATCATGTGCTTCTGTACTTCATCCTTTATAATGGCCTCTAAAATCTTTAGAGCATGAGATCCAGGGTGTGCTGGTGAATGAATTCATAACTGGCTGTGTGATTGGAGGCAGATAGTTGTTTCTTGACTGGAAATCTAAACAAGTGGTGTACTACAGGAATCAGTGCTGGGGACTTACCTTTGTAATATATGTGACATGGATGAGAATATAAATGGTATGATGAGTAAATATACAAGAATTGGTGGAGTAATAGAAAGTTTGCTTGAGATACGAGACATTGATTAACTGGAAAGTTGAGCAGACCTGTGTTGGATGGAATTTAATCCAGACAAGTGTATGGGTTTAAGGTAAGAAGGGAGATATTTCTACTATGGCAAGAACTTCCACATTCAGTTCTGTTTTGCCTCCATCCAAATCTAGCAGACAACGGGCATGGGTTTAAGGTAAGAAGGAAGATATTAATTGCATTTGATAAGGTCCCACATAGGAGATTAGTGGGCAAAATTAGGGCACATGGTATTGGGGGTAGAGTGCTGACATGGATAGAAAATTGGTTGGCACACAGGAAACAAAGAGTAGGGATTAACGGGTTCCTTTCAGAATGGCAGGCAGTGACTAGTGGGGTACCACAAGGCTCGGTGCTGGGACCGCAGCTATTTACAATATACATCAATGATTTAGATCAAGGGATTCAAAGTAACATTAGCAAATATTGAAACATATATACGATTATTAAGGGTTTGGACACGCTAGAGGCATGCTCCCGATGTTGGGGGAGTCCAGAACCAGGAGCCACAGTTTAAGAATAAGGGGTAAACCATTTAGAACGGAGATGAGGAAACACTTTTTCACACAGAAAGTTGTGAGTCTGTGGAATTCTTTACCTCAGAGGGTGGTGGAGGTCGGTTCTCTGGATACTTTCAAGAGAGCGCTAGATAGGGCTCTTAAAGTTAGCGGAGCCAGGAGATAAGGGGAGGCAGGAACGGGGTACTGATAGGGGATGATCAGCCATGATCACATTGAATGGCACGAAGGGCCAAATGTCCTACTCCTGCACCTATTTTCTATTGTCTATTGTCTAATTGTATTTCAATATCTGTTCAGTCCTTAGTTAAGGGGTAACATGAGGGGGAACTTCTTTACTCAGAGAGTGGTAGCTGTGTGGAATGAGCTTCCAGTGGAAGTGGTAGAGGCCAGTGGCGTAGCGTGGGGGGGGCCAGTGGGGCGGTTGCCCCGGGCGCTAAATTTTTAGGGGCGCAAAAAAATTGTTGGATAAAATGTTTTAATAAAATTAAGAGGCCCGGGGAGCCGTTGGAGCGAGGAGGGGTTACCTGGAGCTGTAAGTATAAAAACAACGCGGGGCTTGCTTCTACAGAGGCCCGGGGAGCCGTTGGAGCGAGGAGGGGGTTACCTGGAGCTGTAAGTATAAAAACAGCGCGGGCCAGGCAGCCGCTGCCGCCGCCCCAGCTCCGAGGCCAAGCCGCCGCTGCCGCCGCCCCAGCTCTGAAGCCAGGCCGCCGCTGCGCTGGCCCAGCTCCGAGGCCAGGTTGCCGCCACAGCTCCAAGGCCAGGCCTCCACTGGCGCTGCTGCTGCCGCCGTCCCAGCCGCTGCCGCCGCCACCCCAGCTCCGAGGCCAGGTCGCTGCCCCAGCTCCGAGGCCAGGCCACCGCTGTCGCTGCTGCTGCCGCCGACCCAGCCGCTGCCGCCGCCATCCCAGCTCCGAGGCACTTACCTGAGTCTCGCTTTATGCTGCAGCTGGAGAGCCTGGCCTGCTGCCGCCAGCTCCGAGGCCAGGCCAGACAAGCCGCTGTCGCTGCTGCTGCATGCCGCCGTCCCAGCCGCTGACGCGCCGTCCATTTGACTCCGAGGAGATTAGTGGGCAAAATTAGGGCACATGGTATTGGGGGAAGAGTGCATTTGACAGCTCCGAGGCCGGGTCGCCGCTGCCGCTAGAGGCATGCCAGAGCCCGCCCGGAATAAGGGGGGAAACCATTTAGAACGCTCCAGCAGAAAGTTGCCAGAGTCCGCCGCTGCGCCGCCGGAGCCAGCTCGGGGGAGGCCATCACATTGGCAGGGGCCAAATGTCCGCTGTCACTATCTGCTGCTGCCGCCGTCCCAGATCCGAGGCCAGGCCGCCGCTATCGCTGCTGCTGCCGCTGTCCCAGCTGCTGCCGCCGCCGTCCCAGCTCTGATGCCGGGCGGCCGCTGCCGCTGCCCCCGCTGCCCCAGCTCCGAGGCCAGGCCGCCGCTGTTGCTGCCGTCGTCCCAGCTCCGAGGCCAGGTCGCCGCCCCAGCTCCGTGGCCAGGCCGCCGCTATCGCTGCTACCATCGCTGTCGCTGCTGCTGCCGCTGTCGCTGCTGCTGCCGCCGTCCCAGCCGCTGCCGCCGTCCCAGCCGCTGTCACCACCGTCCCAGCTCTGATGCCGGGCGGCCGCTGCTGCTGTCCCAGCTCCGAGGCCAGGCCGCCGCTGTCGCTGTCCCCGCTCCGAGTTCTGGTTGCCGCTGCCGCTGTCACAGCCGCCGCTGCCTCTGCCCCAGCTCCGAGGCCGCCAGCTCCGCCATTAGGCCTCGATGCAGGCGGAGACGGGGGATACCACAAAAGAAGTCTCATCCCCCAAAGGAAGAGACCAAAAACGTGTTCCTTCCCCTTCCCCTTCCCTTCTCCCCCTCCCCCCCCCGCGCTAATGAGGAGGCGCAAAACTTTAAACTGTCCCGGGTGCTCAAAAACCCACCCTACGCCACTGGTGGAGGCAGGTTAGATGTTATCATTTAAAAATAAATTGGATAGGTATATGGACGGGAAAGGAATGGAGGGTTATTGTCTGAGTGCAGGTAGATGGGACTAGGTGAGAATAAGTGTTCGGCACGGACTAGAAGGGCCGAGATGGCCTGTTTCCGTGCTGTGATTGTTATATGGTTATATGGAAATTCAGGAGATGCTATCAAAAAACCATTGGCGAGTTACTGCAGGAGATATTGTGAATGGCACAATCGTGTAGTAGATGTAGAGAGAGTGGGGTTTGGATAGAGCACGAATCAAACAAGTGTTCTAGAATGTTCCAAGCCAGTAAAAAATGATTCATTATATTCACATGAATTGCATTTGATGGAAATTCAGGATGTGAATTACTTGCTGTAGAATGTCAAGATTCTAACGACAATTGCAGCCACTGTATTGAATGTTGCCGGTCTCTCTGAATTCCTGAATGATTTGATGATTGTGTATTTAGCAGTGATACTGGTACCACCATTTGTAACAGTCCTAAACTATTTAGCACTCCCATGGTTTGACATTCAGTCAGATTATGGAATCTGATCAGACATTAAGAATAATTTCAAATCTATCCTTCACCTTGGTCTCAAGATTGACTCTTCCATTCTGGGCAGAACCATTTGTGCATCTGTAGAGGTTTGAAAGATTCACTGGAGACATGCCAAATTTCCTCAGTCTCCTCAGAAAGTAGGATCAATGGTGTACCCTCATGGATATTGTATCAATGTGGTTGGTCCAAGACATATCATTGGTAATATTAACCCCAAGGAATTTGAAGCTCCCAACCATTTCTACATCACCACCGTTGATACTGATTATTGCTAGTACTGCACCATGCTTCCTGAAATCAATAACTAGCTCCATTGCCTTGTTGATATTGAGGGAGAGGTTATTGTCCTGGTAGCATGTCACTTGGTTCACTGTCTCCTTTCTGTCCTCCGTCTTATCATTGTTTGTGATTTACTGTAATTATAAATTTTTCATGCTGTCGGCTATCTGCCAATTCCCTACTTGAGTCATATTCTTTTTATATGACTTTAGACTTTAAAATGTTAGAAATATAGAAAATAGGTGCAGGAGTAGGCCATTCGGGCCTTCGAGCCAGCACCGCCATTCAATATGATCATGGCTGATCATCCAACTCAGTATCCTGGACCTGCCTTCTCTCCATACCCCCTGATCCCTTAAGCCACAAGGGCCACATCTAACTCCCTCTTAAATGTAGCTGATGAACTGGCCTCAACTACTTTCTGTGGCAGAGATTTCCACAGATTCACCACTCTCTGTGTGAAAAAAAAAATTCTCATCTCGGTCCTAAAAGACTTCCCCCTTATCCTTAAACTGTGACCCCTTGTTCTGGACTTCCCCAACATCGGGAACAATCTTCCTGCATCTAGCCTGTCCAACCCCTTAAGAATTATGTACGTTTCTATAAGATCCCCCCTCAATCTTCTAAATTCTAGCGAGTACAAGCCGAGTCTATCCAGTCTTTCTTCATATGAAAGTCCTGCCATCCCAGGAATCAGTCTGGTGAACCTTCTCTGTACTCCCTCTATGGCAAGAATGTATTTCCTCATATTAGGAGACCAAAAATGTATGCAATACTCCAGGTGTGGTCTCACCAAGCCCTGTACAACTGCAGTAGAACCTCCCTGCTCCTATACTAAAATTATTTTGCTATGAATGCTAACATACCATTCGCTTTCTTCACTGCCTGCTGCACCTGCATGCCTACTTTCAATGACTGGTGTACCATGACACCCAGATCTTGTTGCATCTCCCCTTTTCCTAATCGGCCACCATTCAGATAATAGTCTACTTTCCTGTTCTGCCACCAAAGTGGATAACCTCACATTTATCCACATTATATTGCATCTGCCATGCATTTTCCCACTCACCCAACCTATCCAAGTCACCTTGCAGCCTCCTAGCATCCTCCTCACAGCTAACACTTCCCCCCAGCTTTGTGTCATCCGCAAACGTGGAGATGTTGCATTCAATTCCCTCGTCCAAATCATAAATATATATTGTAAAAAGCTGGTGTCCCAGCACTGAGCCTTGCGGTACCCCACTAGTCACTGCCTGCCATTCTGAAAAGGACCCGTTTACTCCTACTCTATCCCTGATTTATTCTTTTGCCAAACTGGGATGAACAATTGTTGTACTTCATCCATGCGGTCTTTAATTGCCTTCAATTGCATATCCACCGTCACCCCTTTAAGAATCAATTGCCAGTCTATCTTGGCCAATTCACGTCTCATACCCTCAAAGTTTCCTTTTTTTAAGTTCAGAACCCTTGTTTCTGAATTAACTATTTTGTCCTGCTTACCATTAGTCCTATTACTACATGGCATTCTTGGAAATATATTTGCTGCTATCTTATGATTCCCTAAATACAGTTTAGGTAAACATAAGCCCGCAGCCTACGAATTTCCAAGAATGTTATGTAACTGGAAAACAAATTTGCTTCAGCTGCACACTTACCAGTTTGGCTTTCTTCACATTACACGATACATCAATGTGTCAATTTTCTTGGGAAGTTAAGATTTTTCTTGTACTGCATATGGAAAAAAGGTCCCTTGTAGGAAAGTACAGTAATACTTCTCTAAAATATCAACTTTTAATATTATTCAAATATCTTTATATTCTTCATTGTTTAGTTATATGCTCCAACATTGTGCGCATTGTATACATTGCGCTAACTTTGATTTTTGCATCCAAACTTATTAGCCAGTATTTAAATAGACATTTTATTTTAATGTGTGTATATTTTGGGACCTAGCATTCTAGCAGTAGAATTTATGATAAATGATTCTAGGTGTATACAATTTTTAATTTTAATTCTCTGATTAATCATGAATTATTAAAAAATAATCATTCTCCAGGTAGGAAAGTGGCATGTGTGGCTTCTCGTCTTTATGAGCATTTCAACAAATACCCCTTCAACAAATTTCAACAGTACAAGTTTGTTTTACCACGGTAGCGGCATAGTGGCGCAGCGGTAGAGTTGCTGCCTTACAGCGCCAGAGAGCCAGGTTTGATCATAACTACAGGTGCTGTTTGTACGGAGTTTGTACGTTCTCCCTGTGACAGCATGGGTTTCCTCCGGGTGCTCCAGTTTCCTCCCACACTCCAAAGATGTGAAGGTTTGTAGGTTATTTGGCTTTGGTAATTCAGCACTTGTAAAATTCTCCCAAGTGTGTAAGGACAGAGTTGACGTGGAAAAGCTTTTCCCACTGAGAGTAGGGAAGATTCAAACAAGGGGACATGACATGAGAATTAAGGGACTGAAGTTTAGGGGTAACATGAGGGGGAACTTCTTTACTCAGAGAGTGGTAGCTGTGTGGAATGAGCTTCCAGTGAAGGTGGTGGAGGCAGGTTCGTTTTTTATCATTTAAAAATAAATTGATAGTTATATGGATGGGAAGGGAATGGAGGGTTGGTCTGAGCGCGCTGGTAAGATAGTGTACTGTGGAATCTTCTTCCATGAAGGTGGTGGAGGCAGGTTCGTACGGATGGAAGGAGGAGCGCAGGTGATCGGCTGGACTAGAAGGGTCGAGATGCAGACTCGTATTTGCCAAAGGGCTTATGTTTCTGAGCTGTATCTGGTCTAAACTAAAGGGCTTGCTTATCTCTAAACTAAAGAGGCAAACAAAGGGACACAAGTGGGATCCCGGTACAAATTCAGCCACACAATTGCAACACATAACATAGGCTTTAACTGTCCAAGACCCAATCAATATATGTCATGTCGAAAATAGGAACTGCAATGCTGGTTTACAAAAAAACAGCCAAAATGCTAGAGTAACTCAGCATGTCAGGCAGCATCTCTTGAGAACATGGACAGTTGACATTTCGGGTCAGGACCCGTCCTCAGACAGATTGTGCTGGAAGAAAGCTGAAAAAGCCTGGCTAGCGACAGATAAATTCCGGTGAGGGGGGGAGTGGGGGGTTGATAGGCAGGACAAAGACCAGAGATGATAAGACTAAAGGTATGGGATAAATATAGAAAAGCTGTGAATTGTGAAGCCAGAGGAAGGAATGTAGGTGGAAGGGGAGTGGAGAAATGGGCGTGAGTCCAGGTGGGGCACAGGTAAAGAATGGGGGGAAGAAGTTGGGGGAGGGGGGTTTGGTTTATAAGTTTCAAATGGAGCACAGGGAAGAGCTTGGGTAATTTATAACCCAACGGTATGAACATTGAATTCTCCAATTTTAGGTAGCTTACAGCTCACTGCCCTGACTTCTTCCCTCTCCATCCCCATGCCCCACCTAGATTCGCATACACTTCTCACCTCTTCCTCCTCCCCTTCCACTTTCATTCCTTCCTCTGGCTTCATAATCCGCAACTCTTCTATCCTCATCTCACACCTTTTCATCTCTGCCCTTTACCCAACCACCTGCCTATCAAAAAACCACTTCACCCTGTACCCATCTATCACTTGCCAGGCTATGTCCTGGCCCTGTGGAAACAAGGAACTGCATGTTCTGGTTTACAAAAGAAGACACAAAGTGCTGGAGTAACTCAGCTGGCCAGGCAGTATCGCAGGAGAAAGTGGATAGGTGATGTATCAGGTTGGGGGGACCCTTCTCCAGTCTGAAGAAGGTTCCTAGCTTGAAATGTCATCTATCCATCTTCTCCAAAAATGCAGCCTGACTTGCTTAGTTATTCCAGCACTTTGTATCTTCTTTTATAAACCAACATCTGCTGTTCCTTGGGTCTACATTTCACTGCTCCACTGAAAAATCTATTCAAGGTATGCCTACTTTGCAAAGGTTCTCCTCCTCTCTCAGTCTGAAGAAGGGTCCTGACCTGAACATCACCTATCTATCTTCTCCAGAGATGTAGAAATAAAGAACAGCAGATGCTGGTTTGCCAAAAAAAGACAAAGTGCTGGAGTCAGCGGGTCAGGCCACATCCCCGAAGAACATGGATAAATGTCTGATCCGCTAAGTTGCTCCAGAACTTTGTGACCTTTTTTCACTATATGTCATGCTTCGAACTGGTTACAAGCATCTTTTCTGCGCTCCTGGAGTCAATGGTTTGCCGCTCTCTACGGTTGATTTCCTGCCTCAGTGGTGCCGGTGCCAACTTCATTCTTTTGGGTGGAGCTCTCTTTGGCCTTTACTGACTGCAGTCGTTAATGAGATCACAGGGCGCCGTCAAGGTTCTGCACTGCTTACCACCAAGTAGAGTTATCACTGGCCATGCAGAGTAATCACGTGCTACCAAACAAAGTTATCGCTGCCCTGGCTTGCTGATGGGGTGGGTTGGGGTTTGTTATACACTTGCTGTGGCTTTTCATAAACATCTCAGCTGGAAGATGACCCCAGCTAATCTGGCCCAGTTAGTTGTGATGTCGATTGTCCAGTATTAGTTTGGCCAAGTTCCCATGAGTCCCAGCTTCACTGTTCTGCTTGACCTCAAAGGTGAACTATGAAATGTTACAGATTTCAGAATTAGCAATTTAGTTGAGACACAAGGAATGCAAATGATGACGTCCTGAGAAAAACACAAAGTGCTGGAAGAACACAGGCAACATCTATAGAGGTAATAGATAGGTGACATTTCAGGTCAGGAACCTTCTTCACAATGATTCTGGTACGATAAAAAGCTGGAAAAGAGACGGAGTGGCACTAAGCCTGCCATGTGATAGGTTAATGCAACTGGGGGGGGGGGGGTTTGATAGGCTGAAGGTTTAAAATGAGACAAAAGGGGGTCAGATGAGGAGAGAAGGGGAGTGAATGGACAGGGAAAGTGGAGGAAAGCAGGGTGGGATTGGTGGGAGAGATGTGGCCTCACTCTGGTAATGGAAGAGGCCCAGGACTGGAAGGTCAGCGTGGGAGTGGAAAGGGGAGTTAAAATAGTTAGCAGCCGGATGATCCAGTAGACTTTGGTGGACTGAGTGGAAGAATTCAGCGAAACAGTCACCCAGTGTACATTTGGTCTTGTTGATGAACAGGCCACAATGGGAACTCTGAATGCAATAGATGAGGTGCATGTGAACCTCTGTCTTGCTAGAAGGGCTGGTGGGGGTCCCTGGGTGGAGATGAGGCAAGAGATGTAGGGACAGGTGTTACCCGCGAAAGTGCCCGGGATGGGGTCATTTTGGATGGGAAGTGATGAGTGCATCAATGAATTACAGAGGGAGTGGTCTCTGTGGAAAGGGGTGGGATTGGGAAGATGTGACTAGTGGTAGGATCATCTTGAAGGTGGTAGAAATGTGAGAGTTTGCTGTGGCTAGTGGAGTGAATGGTAAGGACAAGGGGAACTGTACCTTTTTCCATCTAGGGGAAGGTGGAGGGGAAACAAGAGCAGAACTGTAGAACACAGTGGAGACATAGATGAGGGATCCAGCTGTGAGGTTCTTTTACTGCGTTTACTGATGAAAGAGCCTTTGGCATGAGTAAGTCGGGTCAAAGGACCTGTTTCCATGGTTTATGATTATGACTCTAAGAGGACATGTCTGATATTCTTTTGTGGAAAGTCTCACATTGAAGCAGAGATGGGGAAATTGAATGTAAGGGATCGAGTTCTTGCAAGAGGCAGCGTGGGTGTACGTGTAGTCAAGATAACTGTGCGAGGCAGGTGCAGGAGGCAACCCCGATGTAGTCGTTAATATAGTGGAGAAAGATATGCGGAATGGTGCCGGTGTACATTTGGAACAAGATGTTCAATGTAGCGAACAAAATGGTAGGCAAAGTTGGAGCCTATGCGAGTGCCCATGGCTACACCTTTGACTTGAAGAAAGTGAAAGGAGTCAAAAGAGAAGTTATTGTGTGTGAGGCCAAGTTCGGCTAGGCAGAGGAGAGTGGTAGTGGAGGGGTTTACAGGTTTAGTTGTTGGGCTCGATAACGAAATCAAGCATAGGCTGAATCATTTGCTGACGAGTTTGCCAATTAAATTAATCAATATGCAACTTCAGTGATTGATGGAAGGTAGCTATGATCAGGGGTGCAGTGCTGCCAGTCAGTGAGTGGGTGAGTGGGTGGCTGAGTGAGTGGGTGAGTGAATGAGTGGGTGAGTGGGTGAGTGGGTGAGTGAGTGGGTGGGTGAGTGGGTGAGTGAGTGAGTGAGTGAGTGAGTGAGTGAGTGAGTGAGTGAGTGGGCGAGTGAGTGAGTGGGTGAGTGAGGAGAGTGAGTGGATGGGTGAGCGAGTGTGAGTGAGTGGGTGGGTGGGTGAGTGAGTGAGTGAGTGTGTGGGTGTGTTAGTGGGTGTGTGTGTGTGGGTGGGTGTGAGTGTGTGTGTGAGTGTGTGTGTGGGTGGGTGTGTGAGTGGGTGTGTGAGTGAGTGAGTGGGTGAGGGTGTGTGTGTGTGAGTGGGTGAGTGAGTGTGAGTGTGTGATGGCCCAGAGCTGCGGGAGAGTCAGGGTGAGTTGATGCCGGGCCGGCACCTTTGTAAAAATACATGATTACCGTCTTTTTCTTTACTTCTTCTTCTTATTTCTTCTTAAGACCTTTGCTCCTCTAGGGAGCATCGCCATTGACAAATGTCCTCCACCTCACTCGGTTGTTAGCAGTTCTTTCGAGATCTCCCCAGTTGAGCCCACTCTCAGACATTTCTGTCTGCACACCTCTTCTTCACACCTCTTTATCCTTGGGTTCCATTTCAGCGCATGCCGGCTGATATTTGTGGCAGGTTTCCTGGGGGTGTGTCCAATCCAACTCTTTATTTTTCTTTACTTACTTGATAATTATATTTCATGATAATTAGTGAGTGCAACCGTACAATATTTTGTCATAATATTAAATTAAGTTTTATTGTACGTTACACACTGGAATGTAGTGATAGGCTATAATCTTGGCCTTCTTGGCTGACAAGCTTGCCCCCCCGCCACCCCTCCCAAGCAAAACCTGAAATGACGCCCTGTTTGAATTTAAAAATTAGCACTGCAACACTGGCTATGATGTATCCAAAAGCACCCTGAGCAACCATTTAACCATCTTGGATTTGTGTCATTAAAATCTACCTTCCTATGTTTTAAATTGATACCCTACTTTCCCATCATAGTTTCAGCAGCAGGCAAGAAGCTGAGTGGAGGAGCAGTATGAGAGATTTTAAAAGGAGCCATTAGTGTCTTGGAGTGACTGCCCCTACCAATAAGAGAAAGGGAGGCATTAGCACAGTGGCCTTTCAGGAGTGTCTGTTTTGGGAGATGCTGCGTGTTGAAATGAAGTATCAGGATAATTATTGAGGCTTTGGCTAAGGAGATTTCGGCCAAGGGGTTGAGCACAGGATGACAGCAACATAAGATCATGTCATTTTGTTTTGCAACCTTCTTTAATCTAAGTGCAGACAAGATGGTAGTTAGGGCATTGGTATGGCCTTCTGGCAAGATATGGATAGTCGGGGAAGCTCCCAGTGCCCCAGAAACCTCTGCCACAGATGCAACTTCATCTTTTTGTTAATTCAATAATTCAAACATTGCTTTGTCCAAATCCTCACATTCTTCACTGATTTTCTATCAGCCTCGCCACTTGAATCATGTAAGAAATGTGTGCCTTCTTGTTCTTTTTTGAAATCCATATTCTACTGAGGTTGTTTTCCAGCTTCTCCAACTCCAAGTTTCCTTTCAGTGGTTAATGCATTGTGTTTCTATTTGTAAGAGCTGCCAGACATTTTTATAGTATAGCATGACTCTCTAGGATTAGGAACTGCTGTGTAAATATAGTAAGCTTCAAAAAGTTTCAGGTTTAATAACTTTACTATATTCTTACTATTCTAGCTCCAACAATGGGTTTTTAAAGCTTGGAAGTATAAGCTTTGCAAATCCCAAGTACTGCCTTTTCAGTAAACATTGTAAGCTTTTCCGACTGACAGCATAAAGCTTTCAAAGCTCTTGTGGATAACCCACAAGTTGGCAAATAATTAGTTGACTATATAAAAATCAACATTTATCCTAAAAGCATTGTTTGTGGGAAAAAAAATATTGTTATAGATTTCAGAAGAAAAACATTTTTTTTTTTACTGGACCAATGTTCTTTTTATCATATTGACAGGACATCTCGTTCTCTGGCTATGAACACAATTGGTCCACGAGGATGAAAAGTCCTGATCAGAATGCCTGTGATTTTCAGTTACTCAAGACATGTCTTTTAAGACTTGAACAGTAGTTGTTAAGTTTAAATTGGACTTACAATTACATTGCAGAATCCAATCCAAATAAAGATAGGATACTTGCACGACACAGAAAGCACCAGTGTCAAAATAATAGTTGGCATATGAGCATTGGTTTGGAATATATTTCCTGTTTTTTTCCCCACAAGTAGAACATTCTTCCTAGTATCTATTTTGTCCAAATATTTTCCGTTGTGTTATTCATTTGTTGCTACTTGGAAGATAAGATAATGTTGCCAGATGTGGTCCAATATGTTGCTACAGTTCCCCAAAGAATAATCTGTAACTATGGTGGAAAGTTAAAGGATGAAAACGGGGAACAGGGGAAATGTTTTACATCTGTTTGGAGCTCAACAAATAATGCCTGTTGTCACGACTGTGCTATAATTTTACAATATAAATATATTTCCTGTAGTCTGAAATTGGCACAATGCCCTTCTTCAGTATTCATGTTCCCTTCATTGATGCAAATTTTCCATACAAATACAGGCACCTCGCATTTTATGCATGCTTGATTTACACGTTTTTAGAATAATGCACTTGTCTTAATGTGCTTATTCCTTCGGAATCACACGCTCAAACTTTGCCTGGCAAATTTACACATCAGCTTTCAACAGAAAGCAAACTCCAATGATTCCTTGCAGCTATTAGGTTATATGTTTAAATGTATCTGTCTTAGGGATATATATTTTAAATTATAGAGCATAAACGAGTAATTTTTGAAGTTTAGTACCCGACGGTTAGTGTCATGCATTTCACATAACGCTTGGTACATGTTGAAGGGAAATCTTTCGTAGTGGCATGCGGTGCCTGGTATGTTTGATATAGGTGATATTTCATTTACGCGCTGTTTTTCAAGCCCACAACAACCACGTCAAATGCAGTGCCTATATATGAAACATGGAGAATATTCAAGGCTAAAATATGATAACATAAATACCTTTCAACAAGCTGTAAAAGTTATACTGACATTGATTGTGTGGCACTAACTGGCATTTTCTAAATTTTACTAAAATGGTACAAACTCTGGAATTCTTGGTAGATGCTCTGGTTGCTCTCGGTTAAATATACGGGAACATGAACAGTGACTGCTGCATGTACCAGAGGAGTACAACTGAACAATAAATTGCTCACATCTGCTTAACACATTCCACCTTTGTCACTGCTGCCAACATTTGCTTTATCCTACCTTCAAACAAAAGGCAAATCATTCAATTCCTTATCCTTGCTAGATCATCACAAGACTTTTTAAACCTATTTCGTCACACAAGGAATTGTCCAAATTAAATAATACCCTATCTGCATGACTATTGTAGCCTAAATGTTTCTGGAATAAAACCATGCTAACAACATACAGTTGATGTTGCAGAATTTGAAGTCTGGGAAAGCACAGCACTCACTACTGACCTTGAAGAAAGCCCCCCTTGAAGATTTAAGGATGCTGGTGCAACAATTTAACTTGCAGACACATTTTGCCATCAAATATAGGTTCAAGCAGTTCAAGCAGCTGTGATGTCATCAAATTTAGTAAGCAGCTAATCATATCAAACAATTTCACTTTCTAAATGTGCTAAATAAACATTGGAACGTACAGACATCTTAAGATAGAAGCTGAGGGTAAGCATTAAAGGCCCTGTCCCACTTTCCCGAGTTACTCACAACCTCTCCCGAGTTTTCCCCTTGATTCGAACTCGGGGAATGTCAGGGAATGGCGGTAGATTACAGATAGCCTTTATTGTCATTCAGACCAAAGCCTGAACGAAATTTCGTGCCTGCAGTCATACATACATACAATACAATAAAAAACAACAATAAACACACATCAACATCCACCACAGTGAGTCCACCTAGCACCTCCTCACTGTGATGGAGGCAAAAGTCTTAGGTCTGCAGTCTCTTCCCTCCTCTTCTCCCTCTGCGCTGAGGCGATACCCCACGGGGGGGGGGGGGGGGGGGGGGGGGGGGGGGTGACGGGCGATGTTAAAAACAGTCCCGTGGCTCAATCACCGCGCCCCGGGGTGGTCGAAGCTGCCGCCCACCAGTCCTGCTGACGCAGCCGCTGGCTCGCGGCCGAACCCCGGACTCAGGTCACCGCCACCAGAACGCCATCCCAGCCACCGGACCACCGTTCCACCATTCCAGCCCCGAGCCGGATCACCCTCACGTGAGTGCCGTTACCGTCTCAGCTTCGCGCCAGGCCGCCCCGACATGGACTCCGTACCTCCCTCGGGCTGGGCCACCCCGACATGGGCGCCGCTCCTCCCTCGGGCTGGGAGCGCCATACCTATTGTATCAGAGCTCAGGGCGAGTCCTGGCGGGCTCTGCCTCCTGAGCCTCGAGGCCGCCAGCTCCGCCATTAGGTATTGTACTTCCGGTGGCGCTGGTGCCAGCAGCCTCCACCTACAGCCCGGTATCTTTTTGTTTTTTTGTGTATTTATTTAGTTATGTAAAAGTGTATTTCTTTGTGTTTTTTTTGTGTTTTTATGTGGGGGAAGAGGGCACGGTGCGGGGGATACCGTCCTTCAGCCGCTTCCTGCTGAGGACGCGACTATTATTCGAGTCGCGTCCTCGCCCCCCCCCTCCCCCCACAGCGGCCTACCTGCCTGGATTGGCGCGGCCTTTCCTGCCGGGATCGACCGGAGCTCCAGCAGCGGCGGGACAGCGCTGGAACATCGCGGGGCTGGCGATGCCTTACCGGGGGTCGCTGTCTGGAGCCCGGAGTGCTGGACCTGCTGCACCACCATCTTGGAGCTGCGGTTTGCGGAGCTCCCAACGCGGGCGGCGCTGATGGACAACGCGGGGTCCTGCGACTCTGCCTGGCTCGGCCTGCGGACTCGGGAGCTGCGGACTCCAGCAGCGTGAGGCGGCTGATCAAGGAGGTCCGGGCCGCTGAGGAGGAGGATGTTCACCGTCGGGGTTCGGCGTCGGCGTTCCACCAGCCCGGCGTGAGGGCCTGAACATCGGGCCACCCGGGGTGGCGACTGCGGGTGCTCGGAAGGCCCCGACCATGGATGAACACGGAGGGGAGGCTGGCTGGACTATGGTGCCATCCTCACCTTGGTGCCATTTATGTTATGTTGTGTCGTGGACTTCTGTATTTGTGCTTTTTTTACATTTTAATTAAATTTCAATTTTATTTTTAATATGTTTTATTATTTATTTATTATTTATTTTTATTATTTCTTTGTGATTTTTTTATGATACTGCCTGTAAGGAAAATTCATTTCGTTGTCTCAAATTGAGACAATGACAATAAATTTGAATACAATACAATACAATACAATACCTCCCCGAGCTCGGCCACTCCGACGGGAGCACCGTTCCTCCCTCGCGCTGGCCGCCCTCACGGGAGCGTCACAGCCCCTCACGGAAGCACTGTTCCAGCCCCGAGCCGGACCGTCCTCACGGGAGCGAGCTCAGGGCGAGTCCTGGCGGGCTCTGCCTCCTGAGCCTCGAGGCCGCCAGCTCCGCCATTAGGCCTCAGCGCAGACGGAGGCAGAGAAGGGGAATACGACAAAAAAGTCGCAGTGAGCTCGTAGGACATATGTATTTGTCAGCGGATCGTAATGCCAGCTGTAGGACCTCGGGGCATCAGGTAAGTCGGGATGTTTTTTCAACATGTTGAAAAATGTCCCGAGTTAAAAAAAATAGCCCCGAGTATCTATGAACGGCTATTACCGTAATTCCCCGAGTTCGAATCAAGGGGAAAACTCAGGAGAGTTTGTGAGTAACTCGGGAAAGTGGGACTGGGCCTTAACAGTCCAAATGGCCTAATTCTGCTCCTATCACATTTGACCTTATGAGTCTTGCTAGAAACCTTGTGTAGAATGTATTAGAATGTGGCAAAATCTAGCACCAACTTTGCACAGCATTTTGTGTAGATCCATTTAACTGATGGCTCAGCTTTCCAATGTTGCTGTGGAGGTCAATTACTTCAGCATACATGGCGATGCATTTGCTGACCATCATTTGTTGACAGACGGCCCAGCTTCCAATTCAGCTCAAGCAGAATTCATCCAGTGACTTATGGCACCAGGAGCAGCTAAGAGTTCCAGAATATGTACATCTCCAAATTGGTAGTATCTCCAAAGCAATGCGAGAGCAGCTGACAACATGTTGTAGGAATGTCTGTAATGATCACAAATCTAAGTGTTTGCTCCATTTGCTCCTTGCCGGCAAGAGAGAATGAAATATACCACATTCTTCAGAGAATATCTGTGAACCCCCTTAAACAACGGTGGCAGATGATGTGTACAATCAAGATGTGGTACTGTTATTTACTTGCTCCAGTAGTGGGTGTGAGATTTATGATTTTCAATGGACACTTGAATAAACTGCAGAGCTAGCAGTGCACTTCATCACATGGGAATTTGAGCCCTTGGGTGCTAATAAATGCAGCTATGTAGAGAAGTGCAGGACAAACCTGACAAAGATATGAACATACTCAGCAGGATCTCGTCAAATTATATATTTTTTTACAATTCCTGCCAGCAACCGTTTAACTGACAGGTTGGCCAGCAGCAAGCAAAATGTCTGCGGGAGGAAACCACAGCTTGATAACCTTAGATATGATTTCTGGCAGTGAGGAAATAGGCAAAGCGTAGCAAGGGGGTTAATGGCTTTAAGGTCAGAGAGAAGCCATAATCGAAAGACAACAGACCAAAGGTATTTTCAATTTCCCTGTCTAGCAAGGAGTAGATTAAAATATACTTGGCATCTGTGGTGATCAGCTCCTTGCCATATTTTATTGCTGGATTCCTTAAGGGCCTGTCCCACAACGGTGTCAAAATAATAGTTGGCATATGAGCATTGGTTTGGAATATATTTCCTGTTTTTTATAATTCATTTCTCTCTGGTTTATGCTTCATTTTGTGGGAAAGTTAAGATAGAGGACATTGTGAAAACCTTAACTTTTTGGATATTTACAAGGCGTTTTATCCTCCAAAGCAAGGTGGATTGGGAACTGCAAGAAATCTATATACTTATAAAACCCTTATCTTGTCCTCTTCCAGTTTGCGGTGTTTTTTAATTTGCACAAAATCAGTACCCGATAGCGCTACAATTTTCCGCCAACTTACTCGCCATTCTGTGCTGCAAGTGCATCAAGTTTTTTCGATTGGTGAAATATTACAAAAGTTATTGGTCTTCTCTCCTGTCATTCGCGGGGACGGCGATGCCCCTTCCGGCATCTGCTGTCAATCACCGGTGGCGAGAATAAGGCTGTGGTGATTATGGGCGGGGCAGTATCTGCAGGCGGCGAGCTGTGTTCGCGGGCGGGCGGAGGCTGTGGCCGCGGGCGGGGTCTACTTCTTCGGGCAGGCGAAAATGTTTTTCTCATCTCAGTCCTAAAAGATTTCCCCTTTATCCTTAAACTGTGACCCCTTGTTCTGGACTTCCCCAACATCAGGAACAATCTTCCTGCATCTAGCCTGTCCAACCCCTTAAGAATTTTGTACGTTTCTATAAGATCCCCCCTCAATCTTCTAAATTATAGCGAGTACAAGCCGAGTCTGTCCAGTCTTTCTTCATATCAAAGTCCTGACATCCCGGGAATCAGTCTGGTGAACCTTCTCTGTACTCCCTCTATTGGAGTCATAGACTTGGATTCAATCCAGATTCCTGATGCAGTTATGTGGAGTTTCCACGTTCTCCCTTATGTATCCTTGGAATTTCTTTCAGTGTGATAGTTTTCTCCCACACCCAAAAACTGGTGGGTTAATTGACTGCCCTCATTGTGTAGGTGAGAGATAGGATCTGGGCGAGTAACGCCTGTCCCACTGTAGGAGGTAATTCAAGAACTCTCCCGAATTTAAAAAATCAACACGTGGTAAGCACATAGAATGTACATAGCGGGTATGTCGGAGCTTGGGACGTCTCTTAGCGGCTTGTAACGCTAACGGCAGGTACTCGGGAAACGCGGTAAGCTCGTGAAGACTCGTGAAGATTTTTCAACATGTTGAAAAATGTCCACGACAGCCTCGAGTACCTATGAGCGGCTATTACCGTAATTCTTCGAGTTCGAATCAGGGGAAACTCGGGAGAACTCTTGAATTAGTTTGTACAGTGGGACAGGCCCTTTAATGAGAATATGGGGGGATTAAAATGGATCATGTTGTTTCCCACTATGATTCTGTGACCTAAATCTTTGAGTTTCAAATCTAAAAGTCTTCCCCTGTATCCCCCTCCCGGCTTTGAACATATATTGGGCCACTTAAAGCTTTGTGGAAAAAAAATGTTAAAACAATATTCGTAACTGGGAGACAACATAATAATTGAAGGAACTACATAAACGCACTGGAAGGGACTTTCCTTTCATCACTGCTCTCCATCTCCAATCTCGCCCACTACTTTTTGCATGCATATAAAATTACAGAGTCCAACTACCTTCCAGGGAGAAGAGAGTTATCATAATTTATTTAGAAATAAATCATCTCTCCTGCCAACATATGCCTTTGTGCTTACCATGGCAGAGTTAGAGTTTCCAAATTAATTCTGATATATGTGTAGTTCACACAAGGAAGAACATTCTGGAATATTATGTGTAGTGTTGGACATACAGCTCCTGCATTTCTAATGTAGTTTTCTGCTTCTTTATGCTTTTTTAGTTGTATTCTATTTTTTGGGATATTACTGTATCTGTTCTCTATCCTTTGATCATCTGTTTATTTCTGCATCCTGTTGGTAATGCACATTTTTACCTTCTGTTACCTTCCTTTCTTCCATATGGTTTTGGCTTTTTATGTTTTTTTCATTCCGTTCTGTTATGTTATTTTACCCTCAGCAATTTTGGCTTCTGTTTCTTTCCGTTTAATTATTCTTATTGCAGATATAGTAACAGAGGATGCTGTTACTATAGTTAAAGTTGAAAAGCTTCCTCCACGTCTTAACCTTCTTAGGGCCTAAGTAAGTTAGGCTTATTTTTTGGCTACTGACCATGGTGACTGTGTTGTCCTAGTGCTTTTAGATTTGTCAGCTGCCTTTGACACAGTGGATCATGAAATTTTGATCTCCCGTTTGGAGCAGTGGGTGGGTATCAGGGGCATAGCACTGGAGTGGTTCAGGTCGTACTTGGCTGATCGAACTTTCTGTGTCAGCCTTGGGGACTCTGTATCCTCCTCTGCTCCTCTCTCGTGTGGGGTCCCACAGGGCTCAGTTCTTGGCCCTCTCCTCTTTTCACTCTATTTGCTCCCACTCGGTTCCATCCTTAGGAAGCACGGGATTTCATTCCACTTTTATGCTGATGACAGTCAGCTTTATGTGCCTCTGGGAAAGGGGGGTGTACACTCTGTCGGACTCTTGCTTGAGTATCTCAGTGACATAAAGGCCTGGATGTCACTGAACTTTTTGAAATTTAATGATGACAAGATAGAGGTAATGATCTTTGGTGGCACCTCTGGCCCCCCCCCCCCCCCCCCTTTTGATCTAGGCTCTTTGTCTGCATATCTCAAACCTAACATCACGAACCTGGGGATTAAAGTGGACCCTGAGCTTAGATTTGACTGTCAGGTGAGGGCTGTTGTTAAATCTGTTTTTTTCCATCTGAGGCAGCTGGCAAAAATAAAGCCGATTTTGTCAAGGCAGCACTTTGAGACGGTAATCCATGCCTTTGTTACCACCCGGCTGGATTACTGCAATGCACTGTATCTGGGGGTTAGTCGGTCCTCCATCGCCCGTCTCCAGATGGTACAGAATGCAGCTGTTCGTCTCTTGACTGGCACACGAAAGCATGATCATGTTTCACACCTTTTGGCCTCTCTCCACTGACTGCCTATTCAGTATAGGATTCGTTTTAAAATTCTTTTATTTACTTTTAAATCCCTAAGTGGTCTTGCCCCTTCCTACCTATCTGAGCTTCTTCACCCTTATTCGCCCTCCCGCTCTCTCGGGTCAGATGATCAGCTGCTCCTAATTGAGCCAAAGACTAAGTGGAAGCTCAGAGGGGACCGTGCCTTTGCTGTGTCGGCTCCGAGATTGTGGAATGAATTGCCTCTGCACGTTAAACAGGCCCCTTCTCTAGCTGTTTTTAAGTCACTCCTGAAGACATATCTATTCTCCGTGGCCTTTGTAGACCAGTGAGGTGTTCAATTGTTTATTAACTTTATTTGCTTGGTTTTGCTGCGTTGTTCGTACTCGTGTTTTATGTTTTTTAATTTATTGTTTGGATTTTCGTATGTAATTTATGCGCCTCGTGTTAGTTGTATGTTCTGTTGTTCTGCCTGTTTTATGATGTCTTGCTTGTTTTCTTTTTTCTGTACAGCACTTTAGTCAGCTTTGGTTGTTTTTAAGGTGCTTAACAAATAAAGTTATTATTATTATTATTATTACTTTGACTTCCACCAGTGACTTGTAAAAATTGATACCGTGACTACTATTTAAATCATTGCATTCCTCCACAGATTATAATTTCTTTAGATTTTTATCACACTTTAATAGTCAAAAATGGACAGAATAGGCAAGTAACCATCAGTCACTATATATATAATATACTTTGCCGTGACCACGAGCTTCTATGTTATCGTAATTACTTATGCCTCCTTCACATAAATACCATGAAATAATTCAATTCTTGGTATGAACTTTATTGATCCCGTAATTCCATTTATTTGCTTAGCTTTCACCTTGCTTATGGTCTGAATGAAGAAATAAATTAAAAATAGTACTTCAAAAATGTATTTCACTAACTAATAGGGAGAACTGGCATCTCAGTTAGATGGTAAGAAATGATAAGGAAGGCCTTTGGGCCCACCTTCTGTTGAGAGAAAACAAGCCCAGTTTATTTAATCTCTTCCCGATACTAATTTGGACTAATTTCTTTAAAAGGCGACTTGAATAGGAAAGGATGAGAGAAATATGTGCCAAATGCAGGCAATCGAGAATAGTGTAGATGGGCATCTTTGTTGGTATAGGCGAGTTGGGCCAAAGGGCCTGTTTCCCTGCTGTATGATTCTACATGGATAGGCATAGGTTTAAACTGGTTTAGACTCTACATGGATAGGAATGGTTTACAGGAATTACTCCAGGTGTGGTCTAACCAGAATGATCAATCTGAAGTCAATCTAAAACATTATTTATGGATTTCCCTCAACAGGTGCTGCCTCACCCACCGAGCTCCTATAGGAGGGTATACTGGGAGCAATTGTTAGTGGGTAAATCCACATCTGACATGTGGAAGTTGTTTAAAGGCCACTTTGTCGATCTTCAGAACCAGCATATTCAGTAAGGAAAGGGGATAAGGATAGGATAGCAAAGTAAGGGAACCTTAGATGACCAAAAAGATTGTTAATTTGGTAAAAATGAAAAAGAAAATTTTTGTTCAAAATGTAGTATGTTTAAATTGTTATATATTATGTTATTATATTTAATTGAGTTATCATATGCAAGTTCATTGATTTTGATTAAAGTGGACAAAAAATTATTACAGGGAATTGCAGGATTACCTGGAAACTCAGGGATACCAGGACAACAGAGCATTCCGGTAAAAAGCATCTTTTGATGAAACATATCAGTTAATGTTCACTTTGCAATTCAGTTTTCTCTATTAATTTTCATGGATGTCTCCTTTTATAGGGATTACAAGGGATCCGGGGAAATAAGGGTGAGGAGGGGAGACATGGTGCTCCGGTAAGAATCAAGTTAATACATTTACATTGTGCCATATCAATGTGATTTGAAAATGATAGTTGAACTCTATGCTACAGTTTTCATCTTTTAAAATAGTGCTCACTTTCATAATATTAATAAATATTCAGGCCAATTAATTAGCATGCACTTCCCTCCATATATAAGGCAAGTTAACTTCATAGTCCAACACTCTTCTCAAGGAATGTAATCAGGTCACTGGTCACAGACAACAACAAAAAACACATTCTCTCTTCATAAAAGTTTTCCTGGTAATAGGACAATCTTTCCCAGTTTAAGAAAATGTACTGATGACAAGCTTGTAAAATCTTAATTCTATAATCAGTAAAGTGGCAACTATATGCTTTAAAACACAAATCTAAGAGAGTTTAGAGATTTTCGTGAAATTTCAACATGCTAGAAAAAGATGCCATAATTTCAGTTAAAAAATTTCAACATGCAATTTCTCACTTGTACACCAGGGCATTCTTGGCATCTGCTGCATTTCACAAATCTCGAATCTGAGAGACGCAATAGAAAAACTACTTTCATCGACTGGTAATGAGCCTAACACTGAAGGATTCCACCCACATTAATCGATGGGATTTCTTGTTTGCTGTTTTAATAGCTCTATTCACATGCATACCATTTTATTGTATATCTTTCTTGCCTTTATCTTGTACGATATATCATTCAATTTTTGAAGTTAATCTTGGAGCTCAGATGCTTTTATTTTCAACAACAAACTGTAGATTTTCAAGGTCAAATTCACACAAGAATAAAGAATGCGGGAATTCTAAATAAATAACTTTATATACATCAATGATACAGTTTATTTATTATGTGCTCACAATTTGATTTTGAGCTAGCAATGTGCAATCAAATTAGAACCAAGTCATTTGCAACACAGACGTTATTAGGACTATTACGTACAAGGTAGCTTTTATGCTTTAACATGTACACAAGTCTTAACTCCTATCTTATATAATCACTTTTTTGATGACCACTCATTATTAAATTTCTAACTACTTAAAAAAGTAGTCATTATTTTGATATTTTAGCAAAATTCTATTCAATTACAACAATTAATTTCCCTCTATACTCTCTTCCAGTGGAAATAGATCCACCATTCTAAAATTTAGTGACTGAGTCATTTATCAATAACCTGCAAGTTATCTTATTTTATTAATATTACCAGACATTAGCATGCATTAAAAATAGAAAATGCTGGAACCATACAGCAGATCAGGCGGCATCCTCGAAAGAATGAGTTAAAATTTCAGGTTCAGCGTACTCCATCTAAACGGAGAGTGAAACAAATGAGTATAGGTAGCAGAGAAGGTTGGGCAAGGGTAATGGGTTAAACAAAGGAAGTGTCTCTGATACATTGAGTCAGAATGAACTAGTGTGGCAGTTAAGGGCAGTTAAGATCAACTGTGGCTCATGTTTAGCAAGCCAGACAATATAAAACTAAAGGAAAATGGGTGGTGGGGAAAGCTAAGCAAAAATGATGGCAGGTAAAAAAGAGTCAGTTCTCATACAAAGAGAATGAAAGGTTGTAAGAGAATTTGATATTGAATCCAGCAGGCTGCAATGTGTCCAGACAGACGATGAAGTGTTACTCCTCAGGTGCATTGGGCCTCATTTTAACACTACACAAAACCACAGTTAGAGTAGGAATGAGATGATGAATTAAAGTAGCAAACATCCTAAAATCCATGATGGCTCCTGCAGACTGAGTGAAGATGCCCGGCAAACCGATCAACCAATCATCCGATTATGTTGGGGGAGTCTAGAACAAGGGGCCACAGTTTAAGAATTAAGGAGTAAGCCATTTAGAACGGAGACGAGGAAACACCTTTTCTCACAGAGAGTGGTGAATCTGTGGAATTCTCTGCCTCAGAGGGTAGTGGAGGCAGGTTCTCTGATGCTTTCAAGAGAGAGCTAAATAGGGCTCTTAAAAATAGCGGAATCAGGGGATATGGGGAGAAGGCAGGAACGGGGTACTGATTGGGGATGATCAGCCATGATCACATTGAATGGCGGTGCTGGCTCAAATGGCCGAATGGCCTACTCCTGCACCTATTGTCTATTGTCTATTATCATCCAATTTCTCCAATTTTTTATAATCTTTTAAAAAATGGTCACATTGTGAACAGCAAATGTTATGCATGCATGCTGGATTAGAAGTACAAAGTGAATCACTGTTTCACCTGGAAAGACTGTTTGGGTTCAAGGATGATGAGAAGGAAAGAAGGATTGCACCTTAAGTGTTGTATGGGGGAAAAAAAGGCTTCTCTGCCTTTTTTTTGTATTGTCTATCCTGTTGGGCATGTCCCACAGCCTCACCATTAACAACACATTTGACACACACACAGAAGCTTAATCGGATCATAACTGCCTCTTTACTGCCACTCGTCTGTTAAAGCCCATCAGTGAATTCTATCACACTTATTCACTCTCGCACATTCTCTGCTACCTGCACTAATTTATTTCTCTTTTCCAGTTCTGATGAAAGGTCCCAGGCCTAAAACAAGTTTCTCTTGCCACCTGCTGCATTTTCCAGCATTTTCTCTTTTCTAACATCTGCAGGTTTTTTTTAAATCACACTTTAGAAACTAGGTACAGGAGGAGGCCATTCGGCCCTTCGAGCCAGCACCGCACTTTGGCGTGTTTGCATTCTATAAAACATAATATTGAGCTGTAAGGATATGTAATGATGACCAAGAATCAATTCGTTCAGCACTCTTTTGATCAAAAGTGGACTAGATATTTGGCATTAAAGTTAATTGGTACATTAAATATTTTTATATACCTAATTGAGGTAAATAATATTTCACCTACTAATTAGAATGATTGCTATAAATATACAATGTAATCATTTCTAAAATTGTTGAGAGGTTAGTGTAGAAAGTGAACTGAAATGGAATGAATTTAGAATTGTATATTAATTCAATGTGAATGGTAAAATCATTATTTTATTTTGGCAGGGCAAACAAGGAGCTCCAGGCTTACAAGGATTACCAGGACGACAAGGCCCTATGGTGAGCATTCATCTTTTCATACTGGAGAACACCACTTTATTAAATTTATCACCATGAAATTTGAAAACATTCTTGAATAATGGAGCCTAAACTAAATCACTAACAAATTCTCTTACCTTCTTCCTTTGTTCAGATTTAACGTGAGAATGTAAATATAAAATACTGCAGGTTCTGGAAATCTGACAAACAGATAATTCTGGAAATACTTAGCAAGGAAATACAGCATCTGAGGGGAGAGAAAGAGATTAACTGTTCAGGTCATTGACTCTTCATAAATTTTGAGACATTATCCCTGATACTATCCCCACAAGTGCTGTATGGCATCCTGAGTATTTTTCACATTATTGTTCTGTTTTTCCTATTTGTTTCATTGATGTTCCAGATTAGGTTTTTATATTAACCTGACACTGACATTTATTTTCTGGCATGACCAGGGGAGGGATCATTATGGAAATGTTCAACATTGACATTGAAACATCAATGGAGTCTTTTGAATTAATGTCAACTTTGAAGTGCACCATAGAGCTGATTTTGTAATGTCAAAGATAGACACAAAATGCTGGAGTAACTCATCGACAGATCCCAGGCAGCATCTCCCGAAAAAAATAATAGCTGATGTTTTGGGCTTTTAGACTGAAAGATAGAGGTATGCATTGGGGGGGGGGGGGGGGGGGGGGGGGGGGGGGTTGCATAGGCCAAAGTGGACTGAGCGTAAATGTTCAGCGAAACGATCGCCAAGTCTATGGTAGACTTGTAGGATATGTAGGAGCCCACACCAGAGCACCGGATACAGCAGATGAGGTTGGAGGAGGTGCAAGATAACCTCCGAAAGCTTCTTTGTAATGCTAACAAGTGATAAATGTGCCTCATTAGATAATGAAGCTACATGATCTCATCTGCACCATGTCAGGTACAGCCATTAGATAAGTGATTGAAATAACCATTGCTATCTTTATGAAGACAAAGGGTTTACCTACTGTGAAGAAAGGCAATGGAATCTATTTCATCAATTCCAATTGCACAGAATTATAAAATTATTTCTGCCACAGGAAGAGTCCATTCAGCCATCAAATCTTATTTCAACTTCTTGAAGAGCAGAACTGCTAGTTACATTCCCTGATCGGGGATCGATGGTCGGCATGGGCTTGGTGGGTCGAATGGCCTGTATCCGCGTTGTATCTCTAAACTAAACCAAGTTCTTAGCTTGAGCAAAAGCTTGGTCGTAAAGCTGGAAGAACATTGGAAAAGCTATGGTACCAGACTTTGGAGAGAAAGAATCACCCCAAAATTGTCCTTCAGGCTAGATTTAGAGGCTAATGCCCCTGTCCCACTTAAGAAACTTGACCGGAAACCTCTGAAGATTTTGTGCCCCACCCAAGGTTTCCGTGCAGTTCCCAGAGGTTGCAGGTGGTTGCCAGAGGTTGCAGGTAGTGGAAGCAGGTAGGGAGACTAACAAAAACCTCCGGGAACCGCACGGAAACCTTGGGTGGGGTGCTAAGTCTCCAGAGGTTTCCGTTCAGGTATATTCCCATAACAGAACAATGAAAATCTTACTTGCATCAGCACAACAGATATGTAAACATAGTACTTAGTAAACACCATAATGAACAACAAAAATAAGTTCAATATATATCTCACACCATTCATGGATTATCTGTTGTCTCACAGAAGTGTAAACGACATTTGTTCCTTCCTAATTGTTATGCTGAACTAACTCTAAATGGATCGCAAGCATTAGTTAAATGCGGTATATATTATTTCCACTGTATTCAGGAGGCACCATAGAAGTAACCTTAAGTAGGTAACATGGAAAATGTATGTTTAACATTTAAAGTTCAGGTCTAAAGGGCACAAACAGCAAAGATGATTCCTTGGCTAAGGAAAGGAATACTCACTTATTCACCTAACAGGAAGCATGAAGATTAACAGGACTGGAATTGAAGCTCAAGAAAAAAACACTGAATGAGATTTATGTGCGAATATAATGTAAAATAAAGCTAAATTATAGATTTCTAATAATTAAAGTAAAGCAGGTGTATAATAATATTACTCTTTCTTCGATCATGTCACAACTTAAAACTAATTTCACTGACAGCAATTTAATGTGGTATGGATATACAATACAGTGATATGCATGTCAACATACAATTGTATCAAAACCCAGTCCACCTTCAGATGTAAATTTTCAGCTAATTACCACATCCCCCTCCATCTTTGCATGTCTGCACCTTAGTAATAATACACAGGAGGTTGTATTTTTGTGCAAATGCATTTCTCTGAAGATCTGTCCTGGGCCCAGCACATTGAAGCAATCCCAACGTAAGCTCATCAACGCCCCAACTTCCTGAGAAGAATACTCTATTGAACTACCACAGGTATACAGCAGAGATCATACTGACTGGTTGTATCACAGCCTGGTGTGGTAACTCGAGTGCCCAGGAACAAAGAAGGCAGCAGGAAGTGGCAGTCATTGTTTGGTCCATCACAGGTGTTCTGAATCTGAATCTGAATCTCTTTATTGTCATTGCACATGGTACAACAAAATTTAAAAGTCAATCCCACGGTGCGATTCACAAGAGCAATTTTAAATATATAAGAAAAGGTAAAAATATATACATATTAAAAAAAAATTACAGATAAATAACAATAGCAGCTGAGGTAGAACCATTCGGTTGAATGTGAGTGTTATTACTTATTTTGCATTGTTAAGTTCACGTATGGCTATGGGGTAGAAGCTGTCTCTGAGTCTGTTTGTGCGAGTTTTGAAAGACCTGTACCGTCTGCCAGAGGGCAGCAGGTGGAACAGGTTGTGTCCAGGGTGGGAAGGGTCCTTCAGGATGTTGGCTGCCCTGCCAAGGCAGCGAGAGCTGAAGATGTCCTTCAGGGAGGGCAGTGGGCAGCCAGTGATTTTTTGTGCGGTGTTGATGACCCTTTGAAGGGCTCTCCTGTCCACTGCAGAGCAGCTGGCATACCATGTGGTTATACAGTACGCCAGTACACTCTCGATGGAGCAGCGGTAGAAGGACACCAGCAGCTTCTCCTCAAGATGGTTGATCTCCCCACCATCAAAGAGATCTACTAGAATGCCTCAAAAAGGCAGCTAATATCATCAAAGGCCCCCATCACCCCCATAGACCCTCAACCACCCCATGAGCAGGCTGGTTTCTGTCTAGGTCGATATACTGCAGACCAGGTAACCCTCCTCACCAAAGACATCAAGGACTGCTTTGAGACAAATGAGAAGGCAGGAGCTGTTCTTATAAATTTATAAGCTGCCTATGACACCGTGTGGCACCGGGGACTAACTGCAAAGCTACTTTGGGTGCTGCCAGCATGGTACGCTACAGCACGGAGCTGATATCAAACCGCAGCTTTGTGCTTAAGACCAGTGATGGACAGCAGAGTTGGCTACGTGGACTGAAGAATGGCGTCCCACAGGGATCCGTCTTGGCTCCACTGCTTTTCAACGTGTACATCCACATGGCCGTCCGACGGGGGAGTGCGGAGGGTGCGAACGCACCCCCGTTTTTCCCCCTAGAGTAATAAAAAAATCGCACCGCCACCCCTCACCGCCATTCAGGACCACCCGCAACCTCCCGCTCAGCCCCGCCGTTCAGGCCCGCCCGCAACCCTCCTCATGCCACCCCCCTTTTTGAAAAGCTTCGTATGGGCCTGATCCATGGCCTCCCAGAGACCAACGCTGGAAAATATGGGTATGCTGACGATCTAGCCATCCTGATGAGACACAAAGAGTGGAAGACAATCGAAAGCTCCTTGAGTCACGACATGGGGACTTTGGCAGTATACCTGCGACAGTGGCGTCTAAAGCTGAGCGAAGGCAAAACAGTGTCAACAGCATTCCATCTAAACAACAAGTAAAGCGAGGGATAACTGTCTTTGTTAACACCAGGCACTTGGACTTCTAACAAACACCCACTTACCTCGGCGTAAAGCTGGACAGGTCGCTTACATTTCGTCAACACCTGGCTAGTCTCCGCGACAAGGTCATGGCATGTAGCGGCCTCATCCGAAACCTGGCAGGAACAAGTTGGGGAGCCAGTCCATCAACTCTTCGCACCTCTGCCATAGCTCTTGTGTATGCCCCAGTTGAGTACTGCGCATCCATATGGAGTAGAAGTAGACATACTAGCCTGGTAGACACGAGCCTGAACAGCACCTTGCGAACCGTCACTGGGTGCCTTCAACCTACTCCAGTCGAGCAGCTCCCTATACTTGCAGGCATTCCGCCTACAGGGATCCGAAGGCAAGCAGCAACTCTGGCACTATCTCGTCATGCCATGGACCCAGATCACCTCCTCCATCAGGCTATCAGCAGAGAGCAGAGGCCACCCCGACTGAAGTCCCATCACCCCTTTGCTCCACATGGAAAACAACTCCTAGTATCCATCGAACCAACTGAGGCAAAACACACTGGATAGCCACCAAGTGGTCACAGGAGTGGAAGGCAACCTCATCTCCATTACACAGCTACATCTCTTCACCAGATAAAAGATGTCCAGGGTCCGACCTCCCCAAAGGAGCATGGATGAAGCTCAACAGACTTGGTACTGGAGTTGGGCGTTTCAATGCCAGCATGTGGAGATGGGGGCTCCGCCAGAGCCCAGCCTGCGAATGCGGAGCAGAACAACAGACAGCCAACCATGTCATCTCTGGGTGCTTGCTCTACCACCCACCAAATGGAGCTCAGGGCCTGGCTGATTTGTCACAGGAGACAACAACCTGGCTGCTCAACACCCGGCTTGAGATCTAACTATTCCTTTGGTTTATGTTTCATTCGCAAGAAGAAGAAGATCCTGGCCACATTACATTTTGCTGCTAACATCGGGAAGAAGGTAAGGGATCCTAAAAAACGTGACTTCTAGGTTCAAGAACAGCTTATTCCCAGCAACCATCAAGCTCTTGAACCACATTGCATAACCCTAACCCCAACCCTACCTTAGCAATGTTGACTGAAAATGGGTCTCAACCCGAAATATCACCCAACCATGTTCTCCAGAGATGCTACCTGACCTGTTGCATTACTCCAGTATTCTGTGTCCTATTGTATACCTCAGCATTGATCTATCATGGACTTTGTTTTTGGTTGCACTATGTATTTCATTTTTGCAGTATTATGGTCTGAATTAAATTGAAAGATACAGCATGAAAACAGGCCCTTCTACCAACTGAGTCCGTACCGACCATTGATCAACCATTTCATTCACACTATGTTATCCCACTTTGGCATCCACTCCCTACACACTAACGGCAATTTACAGAGGAAAATTAACTTACAAACTCGCACATCTTTGGGATGTGGGAGGAAATTGGAGCACCCGGAAGAAACCCACGCGATCACAGGAAGAATGTACACATTTCACACAGACAGTGCCCAAGGTCAGAATTGAACCCAGGTGTCTGGTACTGTGAAGCAGCAGCTGTGTCAGCTGCACCTCTGTGACTGGTTACCTAGTATTTCTAATTATTCATTTATTGCATTATTAATTCTTGTAAATTGTATCTGGTGTGTTATTGCATTAATGGGCCTGTAAAGCTGCAGCTAGTAAGACTTTTATTGTTCTGTTGCTGGTACATATGACAAATACACATTATTGACTCTCTTGTCTCTTGATCTATTCATTTACTGGAAATGTAATGATTACTAGTATTAACTAACAATAAATAAACGCACAAACCTTCTGGATATTAGTAAACATACTCGATCATTTACCAGCTATGTGGTGTTTATTAATAATAACTTGTTGTTATTGTTGAAAATAATTCTTTGAATTATACATATAGGTGTGGCCTTAATAAATGTTGAAAAGAAGTTGATCTCAACATAAATGTACACAGTAGATTTTGAAGCATACTTAATGATTATGTATCAGGAACAAATTCTTGTCATGTTATTGTTGAGGTCTCTTATTATAGCTTGTCTGAATGCTCTCTATATTTTAATTGTATTTCAGGGTCCTGAGGGGTTCAAAGGAGAACCCGGCCAACATGGTTTTAATGGCAAAAAGGTATTTGGGAAGTCGGTTCAAAAGATTTTTTCGAATCTATTGCTCCAAAATGAAAACTAATTTTAGTACTATATTTTATTCAAGGGTGCAAAAGGTGACAAAGGTTCTCAAGGCTATCCTGGATTATATGGACTTCCTGTAAGTTTAAATGAATACAAATTTGATGTTGAAATATATCAGCAATAATACTCTAAAGGCTACACAATAATGTAAAAGCAATTTTATGTATTTTAATTCATAGGGACATCAAGGTGAAAGTGGAAATAATGGCTTACCTGGAATTCCTGGCACAAAGGTTTGTTAAGTGTGTAATTGATTTCATTCCTATTAACACTGTTAAAGAGTCTAGGATGGTGTATAAAAGTTACAATTCGCAGACTATGACTGTATTTGTCTTTTGCTGAACTTACCTCACAGGTAAGACTAATATATTTTCAGAGCCGCATATTTTGGTCTAAGTCCAAAGATGAGAATGTGGAAAACTCTGCAAGTCACTGGGTCTAATTATGCTTTCACCATAACTTAAACGTATGCCAAAGGCAATACCAAACATTGAACTGGTTTTGTTTTCAGTTTACAGTTATGAAGTGAAATGGCAAGGCAGTTCAAAGGGCAGTTTGAGTAAGAACAGTCAAATAAAATTGTGATTTACATTTAAATTTAAAAAAAACTGAAAATGCTGGAAATATACTCGAACACTTGGTAGGTCAGTCAGAATCTTTGGAAAGAGAAACTGAGTTATTGATTCAGGTTAAATACACTTTAAAGGAACTGGGAAAATGACTAACCAACTTGCAGAGAGAGTGAGGGAATGATAGATAAGACAAAGGGAATATTGAACATAGAACAGTAAAGCACAGGAACAGGCTCTGCGGCATGAACATGATGCCAAACTAAACTAATCCCTTCTTCCTGCATATTCATGTGCCTATCTATAACCTCAAATGCCATTATTATATCTGGTTCCACTATCAACGCTGTCAGTACATTTCAGGCATCTACCAGTTTCTGAGTAAAAATACTTGCCCCGCACATCTCCTTTAAACTTTTCCCCTCTCACCTTAAAGAAATGCTCTCTAATATCCAACAGTATCTCTAATTAATTGAAGTCAGAGTATCTGAGATGATCCTACTGTTTACAGAATAGAGGTCTGAAGAAAGGTCCCAACCTGAAATGTCACCTATCCATGTTCTCCAAAGATGCTGCCTGACCTGCTGAGTTACAGTACTTCAGCATTTTGGGTCTTTCTCCACTATTTACTGCGCCATCTGATTGATATATTAATGAGGGAAGTTAGAGGGATAACCGACAAAGTGAGAGGTTAAAGCTATGAAATGCAGGTCAGAGCTGAATTTGAAACTTGAAACCAAAGGAAGAATGCTGAAAATGCCCAGCAAGTCAGACTATGAAAAGTTTTGATACAAACAGAAAAATTAAGTTGTCTAAAATAAGCAGATCGCCACAGCATCCCTGCCTTCCCAAAAAGGACTTTTTCTTTTACTATCCATCCTTCCCTGTACTTTGCAACGTAAAACTAGCAAGATCTGTTTCTGTTTCCACAGATGCTGCCTAATCTGCTGGGTGTTTTCTGCATTTTTGGATCGTATTTGTGATTAATCTGGTCTTTTGAAAAATGATTGTGTTGTTTCAGTGCCCAGGCAATATGGACTTTCTCACTGGGGAGTCAAAATACAGTTAACTGCTTTGTAGAATGTGTTTCAGTTGCAGAGAAGTAGACTGAGAACAGAGGGGATGTCTGTAATAGGGGGAGACCAGGATTGTCCAGGTAACAATTACTTTTGATGCTGACATTTAGAGAGAGAAAAGATACCTAAGTGAAAGAGCAATTCACTGGCGATTCATCCATCTTAGGGTATTACATTCAATGCTCACAATGATTTTCCCACTATTGGAGAAAGCAAACACAGATTGGGTAACTATTTTGCAGAACATATCCGTTCAGTCTGTAAGGTTGATTGAGCTTCCAGTTGTCAAACATTTTAATCCTTTATCCCACTTCCACTTTGACGTCTATGTATTTATACTCCTATACTGGTCAAATGGTGTCCAAATTAATCTCAAGGAATAGCAACTCATTTTCCAACAGAGCACATTGTAGCTGCTAGGAATCAGTGTTAAATTTCAGGTATGCATCCTTTCCTGGCTGCCTTTGTTGTAATATTATCCAAGTGCAACATTAATTCATATTGGTCTCTCTCCACAGTTGTTGGATCTGCTGAATGTTTCGGGCACATTCCATTCTTGTTTTTCTCTGTTTTCTCCACCTGGCTCTCTCTCTCTCTCTCTCTCTCTCTCTCTCTCTCTCTGCATCTTTGATTTTTCACTTGCCTAATTCCGATGAAGGGTCATTGACCAAAAATGCTGACTGACAAGCTGATTACTTCAAGCATTTTTGGTTTTCGTTTCAGATTCTTTTTTTGCATCTTTTAGTTCACGAGATTCCTGTGGAATTGTGATCTCATCAAGCTGACTGAACAGACTGTTGCATTAAAGAATTCTCACAGCAAGCCAGAGGATAAAGAAGACATTTTAGCCAATATTTTAAATGTTTTCAGAGTGTGAAATAAAAATGGAAAATATATGTAAAATTAAAGTAGAAGCTCATAAATGGATGTTACAATTTTTTTCTGAAACATTTTGTAAAATTTCCGGAGGTAAATTATCGTGCACATACATAAAATTTGCTTTTTTATTCCATAGAGTTTGGAGTTTGTTGGAGAAAGCTGCAAATTACCACAGATAGTAACTGACCTGGATTTTCACAGTAAACCGCACATACATGAAAATTTCAAAGCTGCTGTCAGTTTCATGGTTTCATTACAAACACTGACAATTTAAATTATATGTTTCTTATTTGTTTAGGGAGAACCTGGAGAGGTTGGTCTACCAGGATTTGATGGAATGACAGGACAGCCTGTAAGTACACTTGTGGCCTTTAATTGGAAATTCATTTTGTTGGTGTGCAGCATTTCTTATTTCTTCAAATGCAATATGTGAAATTAATCCTTTGTTGGAGAAACTCTGATTGCAATGAAGCACCAACCTGTTCATGTTGGTGTAAAGTTAGCTGCCAGTTCATCACCAACCATGTTGGCACAATATTATTCACCAACTTTTCCATCTTCAAATTATAGATTTTGTATCTTTAATAGTTTAAAAGTTGCAATGGTTTAATATTTTCATGAATGCAGTAGAGTCTAAAGAAGAGATTTATTGTTTTTTAAACTCTTAGACGATGGGAAGCTTTTAAAAACCAATAGAAGGCAACGAAAGGAAGACAGTCTCTGCCGTCAGGTTTCATGTTAAGAATGTGATCGTTGTGTTGTGCTGAAGAATGTGATTATATGATATGGAAAAGCCAAACATTTCACTATTGCTCTATGGAAAAAATATTATATAGCAAATATCAAGATGCTAATAACATATTTTGCAATGCATTGGATTTGCATTAAAAATATTCCTACTAATCAATGTGAACATCTGGATCAAAGCATTGACCGCTGCGAAAGGGCAGCTGACAGCCAGGGAAAGACCTAGTGACGGCCTGGAGAGACTGCTGACCGGAGGGAATAGATCCCACCGGGGCTGGCATGGGCTAGCTCCTCATGCTAGCAGGATCCATCGCTAATCAGCGTTTTGGATCCACCCTTATATTGCTACGGAAGGAATCGACTATGAATAAGAGAACTAGCACAGCAATTGACAGAGCAGCAGCCCCGGCAGGACATAAGCTACGAAGCTGCATCTGTGGCTGGGAAAAGATAACATCAGAGAAGGGTCTCAAGATCCACCCAGGCAGGGAAAAGTGCCTGGGAGAGCTTGGTGTGGGGCCTCGCATTGACCATTACCTTCTAAGAGGTAGGCCAAATCAGTTGAGTGAAGCCCAGTGGCAGGTTAACCACCACAGTCCACAGGGTATCAGCACCCCAGGCGAAGCTCAACCAAGTACTGTCCCACCAACGGACACAAGTCCAGAGCCCAACCAGCCACAGTCAGCGGTAGAGAGCAAGATGGAAGCGAAAAAAGCAGAATGGAACAGTCACTGGCTGTGGCTGAAGAGAAAAGATGCTGTCTGGGCTGCCAAGTGACCATCTAGAGGCTGATCACCCTGCGGTGGGCCTGCCTCGACTGAGGGTGTCTTGTGATAAAAGGCCGAAACACCCAGTGATGTTGAGGTACACAACTGAAGATGTGTCTGATTAGTAGCAAATCACCTAGTGGTCACCACCAAGAATACCCGGTGTCAGTTGTGGTGAAGAACCTTACGGATTGTAACATCCAGTCCTACTAATCAATGTTTCTGTTAAATATTTCTGTCAAGGGAATCTAGAAAGATGCTATACAGTTTTTCCATAAAATGCCAATTTTAGTTACTCAGCCCGTTTAAAATCCAGAATGGAGAATAGACCTATGTGTTTCCTTTTCCTCAACTCTTCCTGTTTTAACCTTTATTATTTGAATACTATGAGGATTTTCTTTGATTTTAGTGTCAATGTATTATTATTTATGCAATAACAGCCGAATGTCTTTTCACTTAAAATTAGAATTCGATGATGTTCCATTGTGAAAATTAATCACTTTGCTTCATGTTTCATTTTAGGGTATTCCAGGAATGCCAGGAAGTGTAGGAGCAATGGGTCACAAGGTTTGTATACTACGTAGAACTTATTCATAGAAGGTAGAACAGTACAGAACAGGAACAGGCCCGTTGACCAACAAAGTCCATGTCCGAACATTATGCCAAACGAAACTAATTTCTGCCTGCACGTGATCCTTCCATATCCTGCTTATCCATATGTCTATCTGAAAGCTTAAATACCATTCTCATATCTGCCCCCATCATCACCCCAGACAGCATACTCCACGTACCCAGCACTCTCTGTGTAAAAAAAACTTGCTCCGCACAGCTTTAGGTTTTGCCCCCTCTCATCTTAAAGCTATACCCGCAAGTCTTTGACATTCCCACCCTGGAAAAACACTCTGGCTATCTCCCGTGTTTATGCCTCCCATAATTTTATATACCTCTACCAGTTCTCCACTGAGCCCCCCCGATGTTCCAGAGAAAGTAATCCGGGTTTGTCCAATCTCTCCTTATAGTACCATTCCGGTAATCCACTTCTCAACCTTTCCAAAGCCTCCACATCCTTCCCGTAACCAGATATGTACACAACAGCCCAAATTATTGTGGCTGAGACAAAGTCCTATAAAGCTGCCACATGACTTCTTGATTCTAATATCAATGTCCGATCAATGAACACAAGCATTCCATATGTCTTCTTTACCACTCCCTTTATATTCAAACCTCCTAAAGGCACCACCTCACACTTGTTCGGATTAAACTCTATCTGCCATTCCTATGCCCATTTATATAGCTGATCTATATCCCGTTGTATACGGCAACATCCTTCCTCACTGTCCGCAACTCCACCGATTTTGAAGTCGTCTGCAAACTTGCTAACAAACCAATCTACATTTACATCCAAGTAATTTATATATATCATGAACAACAAGGGACCCAGTATAAAACCCTGCAGAACTCCACTGGTCACAGACTTCCAGCCAGGTGAATACCATTCCACCACAACCCTCTGTCTTCAATGAGTAGACCAGTTCTGAATCCAAACGATAATGCCCCTGTCCCACTTAGGAAACCTGAACGGAAACCTCTGGAGACTTTGCGCCCCACCCAAGGTTTCCGTGCGGTTCCCGGAGGTTGCAGGTGGTTGCCGGAGGTTGCAGGTAGTAGAAGCAGGTAGGGAGACTGACAAAACCCTCCGGGAACCGCACTGAAACCTTGGGTGGGGCAAAGTCTCCAGAGGTTTCTGTTCAGGTTTCCTAAGTGGGACAGAGGCATAAGATTAACGGGATCCCATTGCATCTTAACCTTCTGGATCAGCCTACCATGATGAAATGTATCAAATGCCTTACTAAAATCCATGTAGACAACATCCACTGCCAATCCCCTTTGTCGCCTCCTGTCTAAACTCAGTCAGCTTTGTAAGGCATGAGACCTGCCATGCTTACTGTACCTAATTAACTAATTTCCTTCCAAATGCAAGAAAATCCCATTTCCAAAGAAACTACTCCAATAGCTCCCATACCACCACCGTGACGCTCACCAGCCTATAATTTTATGGATTATTTCAACTTCCCTTCTTCAACAGAGGAACAATGTTGGTTACTTGCCAGTTCTCTGGGACCTCCGCTATCGCTAGAGAAGATACAAAGATCTTCATCAACCCCTGCAAACTCCGCTCGCCTCTAACAATAAGATAAATATCATGGGATTTATCCACTTCAATGTTCTTAAAGAACCCCACCTTCTTGATCTCAAACTGTCCGAGCATTTTAGTATTCCCCACACAAATCACTGTTCTCCATAATACAAAGTACTTGTTTTGTACCTGGTTTACATCGTCCAACTACAAGTATAAATTCCTTCCTTTATCTTTGAGCAGATCTACCTTCTCCCACTTGTTTTTAATATCTGTACAATAAACCTAGTGATTTTCTTTAATCTATGTTGCCAGTTACATTCAATTGTCCCATTTTGTCCTTCTAATTGCCCGCTTGAATTCCTTTGTGCTTAATTTATATTCAGCAAAGGCCCTGTCTGATTTCATCTTTCTAAACTTTACATATGCTTCCCTTTTTCTTTTAGACAAAGTTTATAACCTCTTTGATCATCCCAGGTTCCCTTCACTTGCCATCTATAGCCTTCCAGCTAACTGGAGCTCTGCTCTTTAAATGATGCCTACATATCAGATATAGATTTAGTTAATACAACTTGCCCACGGTCATCTACATTATCTGTTGCATTTGGCCCATATCTTTCTAAACCCATCCATGCACCTGTCCAAATGCTTTTTAAACATTGTGATGGTACCTGCCTCAACTATATCCTTTGGCAGCGTGTTCCACATAGTCACCATCCTTTGTGTAAAATTTACCTCTCGGGTTTCTATTAAGTCTTTCCCCCCTCACCTTAAACCTATGTTTTAGGTTTCTTGATATCCCTACAGTGGGTAAAATACTCTGTGCATTAATACTATCTATTCCTCACATGATCTTGTACACCTCTATAAGATCAACCCTCATCCTTCTGCTTTCCAAGGCATAATTGTCGTGATTGTCACGGCTGTGTATATTCCACCTGACGCCAATGTAAACAAGGCGCTCTCTCTCCTGCTGAACACCATTAATGAACAGCAGCGGGATCACCCCGGAGGTGTTCACATAATCGCAGGGGACTTTAATAAGGCCAACTTGAAGACTGTACTGCCGAAATTCTACCAACATGTCAAGTGTTCTACCAGAGGGGTGAACACGCTGGATCATGTCTACACCAATATCAAGCACGCGTATAGAGCCATCCCCCTCCCCCAACTCGGCCAGTCAGATCATCTCTCCCTCCTGCTCTCTCCAGCCTACACCCCCCTCAGACGCAGTGCCAGGCCCACCATAAGATCTGTTACAACCTGGCCTGAAAATGCACTCTCCAATCTACAGGACTGCTTTACACAGACAAACTGGGACATATTCGAACACCAGGATCTGGAAACTCTCACAGAATCGGTGCTGGACTATATCAAGTTCTGCATCGGAAATGTGACTGTAGACAAAAACATACGGGTTTTCCCAAACCAGAAACCCTGGATGTCCAGCCAGGTCCGCACACTCCTCAGAGCCCGCGATGCTGCCTTCAGGTCAGGTGACAGAGCTCTGTACAGGGCTGCTCGAGCCGATCTGAAAAGTGGTATTAAAAAAGCCAAGGCGGACCATAAGAGGAGCATAGAGTCCCACTTGTCCAGCAATAATACACGGGAGGTATGGCGGGGCATACAAGACATTACCAACTACAGAGGCTGTGCCACAAAGTCAGAAGACCTGAGTGCGCCGCTGGCAGAAAAGCTAAATTGCTTCTTCTCCCGCTTTGAAACATCACAACAGCAGCACTCACCTGCTACAGCCCTGTTTCCACCCTCACCTAGCTCCTGTACTACTCCACTCACTGTCAGGGAACACGATGTCAGACGGGTGCTCCTGGCAGTGAACCCCAAGAAGGCTACCGGCCCAGATGGAGTCCCTGGTAAGGTGCTCAAAGCGTGTGCCCACCAGCTCACTGCCATCTTCACCAGAATTTTCAACCTCTCCCTGGACCAGGCAGTTATTCCGTCCTGCCTAAAATCAGCCACAATCGTCCCTGTGCCGAAGAAGTCTACCATCACCAGCCTTAATGACTACCGTCCTGTGGCCCTCACTCCGGTAATCACGAAGTGCTTCGAGAGGTTGGTCCTCCAGCACATCAAGGACTATCTACCACCAGACCTCGACCCCCACCAATTCGCCTATCGCCAAAACAGATCCACAGAAGACGCCATCACCGTAGCTCTCCACTCTGTGCTGAGCCATCTGGAGCAGGGGCAGAGCTACGTCCGGATGCTCTTTGTGGATTTTAGTTCAGCCTTTAATACAATCATTCCGGACATTCTCATTGGTAAACTGGTCACTCTCGGCCTCCCCACTGTCACATGTGCCTGGATAAAGGATTTCCTCACCAACCGGCCCCAGACTGTGAGACTCGGCCCCCACCTCTCCTCCACTCGCAGGTTGAGTACCGGTTCCCCACAGGGCTGTGTGCTAAGCCCCCTCTTATACTGTCTCTACACCTACGACTGTAGTCCGGCCCACAACAACAACCGCATCGTCAAATTTGCTGACGACACTATTGTGGTCGGACTTATTTCGAAGGGAGACGAGGCAGCCTACAGAGAGGAAGTCCTGAAGTTGACAACCTGGTGCTCAGAAAACAATCTGGCTCTGAACACCAGGAAAACAAAAGAGCTCATTGTCGACTTCAGGAGGCACAGCACCGACTTAGCCCCCCTACACATCAACGGCGAGTGTGTGGAGAGGGTCAACACCTTCCGGTTTCTCGGCGTCCATATCGCTGCTGACATCTCCTGGACGGACAACACGACAGCGGTCATCAAGAAGGCTCAGCAGCGGCTGCACTTCCTGAGGGTCCTCAGGAAGCACAACCTGGACTCTAACCTGCTGCTGACCTTCTACCGCCGCTCGTCCATCGAGAGCCTGCTGACATACTGCATTACAGCATGGTATGGCAGCTGCACCATGGCAGACAGGGAGAGGCTTCAGATGGTAACCAGGACAGCGCAGAGGATCATTGGCTGCCCTCTCCCCTCCCTGATGGACATCTACACCTCCCGCTGCCTTAGCAGGGCAAAGAAGATCATCAAAGACAGCTCCCATCCTGCGTTTGGACTGTTCGACCTGCTGCCCTCTGGAAGGCGCTATAGGTGCATCAAATCCAGGACAAACAGACTCAGGAATAGTTGCTTTCCAAGAATTATATCTACTATAAATTCAAATTCACACATGCACTGACTACACCGCCCAACACGGACTTCCATCTGTATATATGTATATATGTATGTAGCGCCGCAGAATTTGTGCACCTATTCTCCCCCCCCCCCCCCCCATCTCCCTTCTGTTTTTTGTTTTTTCTGTTTCTTGTTTTTTGTGCTAAATTGTATGTATGCACTGAGTACGAGCAGCTTTCAGTTTCACTGTACATGTATAGTGACAATAAATGGCATATCTATCTATATCTATAAAGTCCTAGCATGCTCAACATGTCCCTGTAGCTCAGGCCCTCGGGTCCTGGCAACATCTTCGTAAATCTTCTCTGTATCCTTTCCAGCTTAACAACATCTTTCCTACAACAGGGTGACCATAACTGAACACAATACTCTAAATGTGACCTCGCCAATGCTTTGTACAACTGTAATATAACCTGCCAACTTCAAAGATTGTCTTTCTTTTGAATTATACCGTGAACTTTATAGTGTAGGATTTCTTGATAGAGTACTATTTATCCTGGAGATGGGGGAGAATTGTCAACAATTCAGAAGCGGAACAGTTACCAATGTTGGAGAAATAGCTATAGTTTTAGTTTAATTTAATTTAAAACAAAATATTTTGCAAAAATAACTTTTTCATGGTTTATTACAGGGAAAAGATGGACTTCCAGGCAAAAAAGGAGAATGGGGGCTACCTGGACCAATGGTAAACTGTATTAAACTAACCTAAATTCTAATTAGATAAGTAACAAAACTGATCCCATGTTGACTCAGGGTCTTGGCTTGGCAACCTTTTCTTTTGTGCTATCGGACTTGGAAAGCCCTAAATCACAATGCGTCTCGCTGTGGTCTGTGGCTCCAATTAATAAAACATGAGGAAACAAAGAACTGCAGATGCTGGCTAAAACACAAAAGGATACAAAGTTCTGGAATAACTCAGCAGCATCCCTAGAAAACATGGTCATGTGATGTTTCGGGTCAAGAACCTTCTTCAGACATTGTAGGGGGTGAAAGAAAGCTGGAAAAGGGAATTTTCCAGGTGAATTTGAGGGCAGGGTAGAAGTTACTGGTGAAGGTAAGGAAATCCCCGAGTTCTGCATGGGTGCAGGAGGCAGCCACAATGTAGTCATTAATGTAGCAGAGAAAGTTTTGGGGCATAGGGCTAGTATACATCTGAAACAAGGACTGACTCTTCGACATAACTGACAAAAAGGCAGACATTGCTGGGGCCCATGGCTAAACCTTTAACCATTAGGAAGTGAAAGTAGTCAAAAGAAAAGCTGTTGAGGGTAAGGACAAGTTCCGTCAGGTGGAGGAGAGTGTTAGTAGAGGGAAATTGATTGGGCTATTTCGGGCCCTTTTCCAAATTTCTTCTCCCCCCCCCCCATATTCAATCAGTCTGAAGAAGGGTCTTGATCCAAAATGTCACATCCAAGTTCTCCAGGGATGCTGCCTGACCTGCTGAGTTACTCCAGTACTTTGTGTCCTTTGGAATAAAAAAAGGGTTGAAGGTAAGGTTCAGGTGATTGGTGGTGGGCACAGAATGTGTGGGCTAAAGGGTCTACTTCTGTTCAATATCACTATGATTCTGTCAGTGTTCAGCCACGAGTTCAGGGTTTAAACTCAACAAAACCATAGAAGCAGCAAAACATTGCAAGGAATACACCAGCAGAGCTTGACTGTGCTGGAATTTACAGGCATTATAATACTGGACACTCAGATCAGTTCTCATGTGGAATTGGAGAGCCTAATCATTTAAATGGGGAATCTTAGTCTGTGGAATACAGCTTTTTTAAATTGTTATAATTTAGTTTTAATAATTTTGGTATGGCACAGAGTTTCATTCAACATATGGCATGTTGCTATGCCTATTCGGAGTGGCGGCGCAGCTCTGGCTGCAGCGGCTTACCGGCGGTCCCGTTGTCTTTGTGTTTTTTATGTTGTTTATTTTGTTTGTTTAGTCTAGTTTTTGGTTTTAGCTTGTGTTTTTGGGGGGGGGAGGGTTGAAACGGGGTTTGCAGTCTCTCCCTGCGGGGGAATACGAACTTTTTGTCGTATTCCCCTTCTCTGCCTCCGTCTGTGCTGAGGCCTAACGGAGCTGACGACCTCGAGGCTCCGGAGGCAGAGCCCGCCAGGACTTGCTCTGAGCTCGCTCCCGTGAGGGTGGTCCGGCTCAGGGCTGGAAGAGGCTGGGACGCTCCCGTGAGGGCGACCAGCCCGAGGGTGGAACGAGGCTCCCGTCGGAGCGGCCGAGCTCGGGAAGGTGCAGGGCTGGCAGCCCGAGGGAGGTTCGGCGCCCAAGTCGGGGCGGCCCGGTCCGGGGGGAGAAGCGACGCCCAAGTCGGGGCGGCCCGGTCCGGGGGGAGAAGCGACGCCCAAGTCGGGGCGGCCCGGTCCGGGGGAGGTTCGGCGCCCAAGTCGGGGCGGCCCGGTCCGGGGGAGGTTCGACGCCCAAGTCGGGGCGGCCCGGTCCGGGGGGAGAAGCGACGCCCAAGTCGGGGCGGCCCGGTCCGGGGGAGAAACGGCGCCCAAGTCGGGGCGGCCCGGTCCGGGGGAGAAACGACGCCCAAGTCGGGGCGGCCCGGCCCGGGGGAGGTTCGGCGCCCAAGTCGGGGCGACCCGGTCCGGGGGAGGTTCGGCGCCCATGTCGGGGCGGCCCAGCCCGAGGCTGAAGACGGTACGGTACTCACGTGAGGGTGGCTGGGACGGTGTTCTGGCGGCGGTGGCCTGAGTCCGGGGTTCGGCCGCGGGCCAGCAGCTGCTTCTGCAGAACTGGTGGGCGGCAGCTTCAACCACCCCGGGCCGCGGTGTTTGAGCCGCGGGACTGTTCTTAACATCGCCCGGGGGGGGGGGGGGGGGCATCGCCCCAGCGCAGAGGGAGAAGAGGAGGGAAGAGACTGCGACCTAAGACTTTTGCCTCCATCACAGTGAGGAGATGCTGGGTGGACTCACTGTGGTGGATGTTAATGTGTGTTTATTGTTGTTTTATTGTATGGTATTATATGTATGACTGCTGCAATTCAGATTTCTGAATGACAATAAAAGGCTATCTATCTATCTATCTATGAAAGCAATGTTTGCTATTACATAGAAACATAGAAAATAGGTGCAGGAGTAAGCCATTCGGCCCTTCGAGCCTGCACTGCCATTCAATATGATCATGGCTGATCATCCAACTTAGTATCCTGTTCCTGCCTTCTCTCCATACCCCCTAATCCCTTTAGCCACAAGGGCCACATCTAACTCCCTCTTAAATATAGCCAATGAACTGGCCTCAACTACCTTCTGCGGCAGAGAATTCCAGAGATTCACCACTCTGTGTGAAAAAAGTTTTCCTCATCTCAGTCCTAAAAGATTTCCCCCTTATCCTTAAACTGTGACCCCTTGTTCTGGACTTCCCCAACATCGGGAACAATCTTCCTGCATCTAGCCTGTCCAACCCCTTAAGAATTTTGTAAGTTCCTATAAGATCCCCCCTCAATCTTCTAAATTCTAGCGAGTACAAACCGAGTCTATCCAGTCTTTCTTCATAAGAAAGTCCTGACATCCCAGGAATCAGTCTGGTGAACCTTCTCTGTACTCCCTCTATGGCAAGAATGTCTTTCCTCAGATTAGGAGACCAAAACTGTACGCAATACTCCAGGTGTGGTCTCACTAAGACCCTGTACAACTGCAGTAGAACCTCCCTGCTCCTATACTCAAATCCTTTTGCTATGAATGCTAACATACCATTCGCCTTCTTCACTGCCTGCTGCACCTGCATGCCTACTTTTAATGACTGGTGTATGAATGTTTCCTTTTACGGGCATGCTACTGATTTTCATTGTGATTGTTATTCTATGCTGATAACTTCATCTTTTCATAATAAAGCATTTTGAATGTCACAAAGCACAAGAAATCATCTGAACTAAGCAGTAGATTTTTTTTTAATTGAACAGAATGAATCATTTTCCATTGCAGGATTGCCCTGCTCATGCCTCTCTGTCAACTCTACGCGCTGCATTATGTTCTCAACCACAATGTACTTCGTGTCACTTCAAAAAACATTTCATTCTATCACCCATTGCTGCTCATTTGTTATGCAATACTGGCATACTATAAAATCACAAAATATTAATCAACTCACATACTTCTTCTCCACAGTATTTTCTTCTCATTATGTAGTAAGCTTTTCTCATTGCCACATTACGAACGCAATGGAAAATATTTTGAGGACCATAAATTAAACACCAAACATCCATAAATGTCAATCTTGTCACTCAACTTTAGTTTTAGACGTTGCAGTTGAATGGAAATTATTGTTCAAGTTTATCCGATATGTCTATGTCTCCGTGAGACTATCAGAGTACTGAAACTCGCTTTCTATTTGGTTTTAGGCAAAAATGCTGGAGAAACTCAGCGGGTGAGGCAGCATCTATGGAGCGAAGGAATAGGTGACATTTTGGGTCTTCAGTCTGAACCTCGACCCGAAACGTCACCTATTCCTTCGCTCCATAAATGCTGCCTCACCCGCTGAGTTTCTCCAGCATTTTTGTCTACCTTCGATTTTTCCAGCATCAGCAGTTCTTTCTTAAATATTCCTATTTGGTTTTAATAATTTTTTATGAATAATATAAAAATAGGCAATGCTTAAATGTGTAAAGAAGTAATTGATATATTTACGGTTAAAGATTTCACTGGATGCTTGGCATATATGGTTTTAATGCAATTTATTGAATAACAAAAATATCAGGATGCGATTCTTTATTTTTTAAGGTAAAATTGTTATACATGCAAATGTTAGAGTTGAATATTTGACCCAAAGAAATTTATGGATATCATTTTAAAATTATAGTAAAATTAATTTTATGTACCTGTCAAGTTTTCCTCAAGAAAGTTTGCACAACATAAGTACCACTCCATAAATTTAACATTTGTTTTCTTACATCGATAATAAATGTCACTTTTGCCAATAGGGTGACATGGGATTGCCGGGTGTATCTGGTTCACGAGGATTACCAGGGTCCAAGGTATTGTATATAAAGAAACTTCCAATCTAAAAGATGAAGTACTTACATGTCAGTCAACTAATAAGAAGCTATCCATGACATATTATTACTGTTTGGGTTAGTGCTACATTTTATACACTTTATCAACTTCCTTTCTGCTTTCATCTGCAAGCTAATGGACCTTTTTAAGGGTCTAATGCAAAAGGACATCTTCCGTCAGTAAATATTTTACATTTATAAGGAGGTACTAATAGAAACTAATGTTTCTTGGGATTTTAAAAATTAATGATCAAAGTATCTTATAGTTTTTTTGAAGTATTTCATTTTTGGAAAGGAAAATAGGCCATTCTTAAAATAATCTGATTGTAAATTATCAGTGGTCAGCTGGAAGAGCTGTTGTTTCACTACGCCCAGGACCTGGGTTCGATTTTTTAATTTGGTGCTGTCTGTAAAGTTTGCACGTTCTCCCTGTGACTTTGTGGGGGGTTTCTGGGTGCTCTGGTTTCCTCTTACATCCCAAACATGTGCAAATTTGTCAGTTAATTGGTCTCTGTAAAATTCCCCCTGGTATGTAGGGAGCCGGTGAGAAAGTGGGATAACATAGAACCAATGTGAATGGGTGATCGATGGTTGGCATGGACTTGATAGGCTGAAGGACCTGTTTCCATTCTGTATTTCTAAACTAAACTAAATTGTGTCCAACACTGGTTAGCATTCATCTACAAGTCTTTTGTTTACAGGACAGGAAGAAATAGGAAAGATAATGGGATTTTAACAAATGAATTGTACAATGTGTGTGCGTGTGTGCATTCATGTGCAGAGATTTTTAGGGAAAGGAAAATTTGAATTTTTGGGGGAGGAATTTTCAAATTCAATTTGCATCTATTTGAAATAGAACACTTATTGTAAAATAACAGTCAGTTCATTCATAATTTTCTCTTGAATTGATTGTTGTGTACAAGGTCCTGCCACAAATAGGGTTTAATTGTAATATATATACAATTTAAACAGGGTTGAAATTCTACAACTCAATACTGAACAGGTAATGGAGGTAAACGGTCTCTTCATACTTTATCGGTTCTGGATGTATGCTGGAATGCTGTAATCTATAAAGTGAAGTTGGCAAATGGGATTGGCCTCACTACATTTTGGCCAACTAGGACAATTCTGAAACTTTGCAAACTAAAGAAGATTATATATTGTGGAATGAATGGAAAATAAGTCTCCATATCTTGATGGCTCCCTTTGAAGATTTATTGCATTTTCTCTTTGGAAGCACATTTTAACACTCACTTTTTGTTGATGCAATGGAAGTGTCCAAAGTGGCAATATTTAATGGGTTAGTTTGTTACATTCTGCAGGGTAACCAGGGTGACCGAGGATTCCAGGGAATTCAGGGACAACATGGCAGTAAGGTAATAAATCATACTTGCATAATTAATTATTTTGCAAAATTTCATACATTTTTTTTGGTCCAAACTGAACTCTGATGAACTATTTAGGGAAATGTATGTTTCCACAAATTAAATGAGTAATGTCAATCTAAACAAATTTCTTTCAATTGATACAATACTACTATTATAATAAAGATAATATTTAAAGCTTTTACTTAAATAATGTGATCGAGGCAGGTACATGCAAAATCTTTAAAAGCTAGAAAGGTTTGACTGCAGGGTAATTGAATTGGCTGAATGCAGCAGCAGCAGCAGCAGGAGCAGCAGCTGCACATATCATCTGGTGCATTTCTATGTCAGTTTATTTTCTTCATAAATTCCTCATCAACATTTGTAAAATAAGTAAGCTGTTTTGGTGTTGTAACATTTACATTATTAGACTAGTAACCCAGAAGTCAGGACAAAAAAAAACAGAGATCTGAGTTGAAAGCTAACTTTGGAGGCTGTGGAGTATAAATTTGGTTAATAACGTGGCATTTAAAAAGAAACTACTGATTAATAGAAACATAGAAACATAGAAAATAGGTGTAGGAGTAGGCCATTCGGCCCTTCGAGCCTGCACCGTCATTCGATATGATCATGGCTGATCATCCAACTCAGTATCCCATCCTTGCCTTCTCTCCATACCCCCTAATCCCTTTAGCCACAAGGGCCACATCTAACACCCTCTTAAATATAGCCAATGAACTTGGCTCAACTACCTGATAATGCTGGCCATCTATCAGTAAGTTCATTGTAAAAAATAATTTACTTCAAAAATGCTCTTTGGGGAGAAACTGTCATCCTCTCCTGGTGTGGCTTTTACATGTCTCTAGACTTTAAGAAATCTAATTGTCTCTTTACTGACCTCCGAAATGATCTTACAGACCTCTCAGTTATATCATAACTACTATGTTGAAATCGTTAAAAGGATAAAATGAGTTGGCCAGATCAGCATTAACCTAGGTTCCATATCTAAACATGCCAAAGCCAAGTTCAATCCAATTGACCGAGCAAAATCTTCTTCACAAATATTTGGATCCTGGTGTCAAGATTGGGAGAAGTATCCTACAAACCAGTCAAGCAAAAACCTGACAGAATTGTACATACAGACACAGCTCCAGACTCCTCCTTTGCAGTCTCTAGGTGTTCCTTATCCCACGGCAGAACAGACTTACCATGGGTGACGGTACAGTGGTACCCAGGAGGGGAAAAGTAATTATGAGACTCTTCAATGTTAACCATATTCAATGAAGGCTTATACATGGGCTAGGAAACCTCCTGAATGCAATTTGCTGTACTCCTCAATGTTCCTCCATGGTAAACAACATTTGGTAGAAATATTGTAAGTGGAAAGAGCACTGGAATGTCTCTTGAGGTGGTAATTTTGGTCTTTCTTTCAAAAATTAGCTTGTTAGGTGCACCGCTGGGCAAATCTAGAAATGCATTGCAAAATCTGCAGTAGGTAATAAACTAACATGAGGGATAAAATCATGCCAGCCTAGCTAGCAATTTCCATCTCTAAAGAGTGAATAGATATACAAAGTTTAAATTGTCACCAGAAATTACCCCCTCTGACCCCTCATAATGCATTTTGTTGTCTCTGTACTGTACACTGACAATGACAATTAAAATTGAATCTGAATCTGAACCAATGGGAATAGTGTTATCATGTCACACTATTATAACAGTTTATTTTCTTACTACTGTTCTTAGTGTAATCTTTTCACACTGTCATTATACCCTCTTCCTGGAATTGAAAATACTCCCAACTTGTCACACCATAATTACATCCTCTATAACTGATGAAAGTGTTACCCTGTCAACTGTAATTTCAGCCACCTGACACAGTAAACTTATCATTGTATTTTCACCCTCCAGATATTGGGTGAAAATGAAGTAACTCAATATTGGCACTCCATCTTGATAACATAAATGATTTTTATATTTCATAGGGCTGGATGGGAGAACCAGGTTTACCAGGTCAACCAGGACATTCTGGAATGCCAGGGATGAGGGGAATAGAGGTATAGTGTTCCTATTCTTAATTTTATTATGTAATCCTATCTTAATAAGTGCTTGAGAAATAGAACCAGGATTATGTTATTCCATGTTTCATGTCTTCTCCATTTTCAGTTAGATTATTGCATACCTTTTGCTTCAGCATCTCCTTCCTGTAATACACCCATATCCATTGATTCATTCATAAATCTATTGATCTCATTCTTTCATATGCTTAACTCCAGGTCCTCTTGGGTTGACAATTCCAAAGATTCATCTCTGCCTGGGTGAACAAATTCCTTTCAGCCTCAGTCCTAAATGGCTAATGATGTATTTTAAAACAGCAATCTCTGATTCTGGGCACCCAAAGCAGGAGTAACATCTGTCCCATCAAGTCCTGAAAACATTTTGTAGAATTCATTGAGATCATCTCCCATTTATTACAATCTAGAGTGTTAGTTGCAATTAATATTTTCTGTTAAGACTAATCCTCCTTCCCAGATATCATTGTCACGAACATCTCGATCGGTATTGATATGGGTTTATTATTATCTATACGAAACGATATTTTAAAAAAATGTCTTGGTGTTATCTAAGTAAATCATACTATATACGTAAATGACTACAATTAAAGCACACACAAGTACAACAGCTGGTGGCAAAAAAGAAAGGAAATCTCTCTCCACAATATCATCACAACCCGCAAGGGATTTATTATGTTGTGCTGGATACAAAGGATTTTGTGAAATATGAAAGCCTGTCTAGTGAGCACCAGAGTGCACCCCCAGGGTGATGCAGGTAGCAGAAACTCATCTTGAGGAAGATATGACAGTATCTACTCGTCTCCATCATTTGAGCATGAAGATAGGGGTAACCATAACATTTGAAAAAGAACAAATCATGCAAGGTACATCTAGCATTGACCATCAGAATATTTGTCATAAGTTGGAAAATAATCACCTTCTTAATGCATTAAGTGCTCTGGATTCTGAAGAGGATGCTTCAAACCATATCTCACGTGAGAAGTAAAGCTTTTTCACTAAAGTTCATTATTTCTTTCAGGGTTCCAAAGGAAATGCTGGTGTCCAGGGAAAGCAGGTAAATGCCAAATTATCTTGAGAATTATAAATCAATTATTGCTAAAAAATTCTAACTGTATAAAATAATTTAAATTACAGATCATATTCTTTAACTCCAATGTGAATAGCTGTACAGAACAAAATAATCAAGTAATTTGTTTAAGAAGGAAGGGATCAAGAATGCAATCATTGTGCTATGCCTCTGAACACAGATGGAGTTTATACAATACCGCACCAGTGCAATATTTATATTTTAGTATTATATGATCATTAATAGTTTTAATGTATTAAATAAAAACATTATGCTCAGACATGTTTTATAAACCAGATACAATAATGTGTCATGTTACCAGCTTTGCAGAATTCAGTCATTTGCTTATTTGACACTTCATTCAACAAAAATGATTAATGCATATATTGAAGTAAAACAAAGTAAAGGGGTAAGCATTAATGTCTTAATGTGACCATTTATGTCTTAAGGCATCCCAAAGTGCTTCAAACCAATTAATTGAATTAAATCGTGGTGGTTTTCAATACAGCCATCCCAATTTCTGCAAAAGCTTGTTGGTATCTAAAGTAAAAGCATAAAATGTGGAAACACTTGCAACATCTGTGGGAAAAGAAATAGTTAGTTTCAGATGGATCCTTTGTCAACATTTACAGTCCCAAAAGCCCAACGTAGCAGGTTCTCCATTATTATTGTGAAACTTCCAATTTTGTGCAGTTCACTAGTTCAATGCTGCTTTTACTGTCATACATTATATGCAAAATGCTAACACACAATGAAATAATTTTCTTACAAACAGTCCAGTAGAATATTGCCGTACCTAAACACATCCCAGTTTAGCAAGTGTGTAGAAATAGTCTACTGAGCCCGCATGCAAGAGGTGCCGCATTTTGGTGCCATTAAAAAAATCCAGTCCACACTTTAGATCACATCATCACCAGCTCCCTCCTACTGGTTTGTGGTCTTTGGGGAACAAGAGGGGGCTGGCTCGGTGGGCTCTCCCCTTCCAGGCCTTCCAGGCAGATACAGATTCAGATACAAATTAATCTATTGTAATATACACCACGGTGCAATGAAATTATATGTTCATATGAAGCTCACAAAGTAAACAGCATACGTGCAGTAATAATAAATATATCAATCAATATGACAAGCACAAAACAACAGAATGGCGCAAGATTGTCGTGCAAAATCCAAGTGGTGCAAAAGAAATGCAATTAGGGAAATACAATTAGGGAATGCAATTAGGGAAATACATAATTAGATAGAATTAAGAGTATGTGGTAGGACCTCTGGGAATGGGGTATGAAAGAGGTAATTGATTCAAGAGCCAGATAACAGTGGGGAAGAAGTTATTTTTAAGTCTAGATGTCCAAGCTTTCAAGCTCCTGTACTTTTTCCCAGAAGATGGAAGGGAATGGCCGGGGTTGCAGGCATCCTTGACAATATTTTCAGCCTTTCTGATGGACTGGATTGAAGAAAGGATTGAAGAGGAGCCTGTGATGGACAAGGCTGCATTCACCACTCTTTGCGGATTCAGGAGATCAGAAGCCAAACTGTTACATACCAGGCTGAGATGCATCATGTCTGAATACTTTCTAAGGTGCATCACGCGAAGATTCGTGGACATGACATATCTACTCAGTTGCCTCAGAAAATAACTAGGCTGATGTGTTTTCTTGATCAATGCATCAGTGTGAAGGGACCAGGTTAGGTTGCTGGTGGTATGGATGGCTGGGAACTTGAAACTAGTGAACATCTCGACAACATCTTAACCATATAACCATATAATAATTACAGCACGGAAACAGGCCATCTCGGCCCTACAAGTCCGTGCCGAACATTGACAATCTTCATTGACAATCTTCATTGACAAAATCTGGGTTGTGTTCTCCAGCTTGCTTCCTTCGGTCAACAACCAACTCTTTAGTCTTGCTGATGTTAAGGACGAGGTGATTGTCCTGACATAATTACACAGCATTCTCATAACTTTCCTGTACATTGCCTCGTTGTTGTTGTAGATCTGGCCAACTACAGGGGTATAATTAACAAATTTTAAGGATCGTGTTGGCTTTGTACTTGGTTGCACACTCATGGGTGTACAGGAAGAGGATCAGGGGACTGAACACAAAACCCTTTGTGGCACCAGTGTTGAGGGCCATATTTAAATCTGGAATAGGAATGCAAATCATGTTCATTTGAATGAATTGTGATTTTCTGCTGCAATGTTAGGGGAGGTGTTAATTATTATTTTTTGATTGACTTTTGATTTGAATTGAAAATAAGTTGTAGCAGTGTAGATGGAAAATTAGCAGTGACAGAAACTAGTGGTAAAAGGTTGTTTTTGAGACTCAAGTGAAGAATCAATGGGCCGAATAATCGATACTTTGATGACAGCATTCCTTGAGAAATATTAATTATTTGAAATTGGGCAGAAAGGGCACCATTTCCAAATATGCAGCCAATGCAAAACTTGGAAGGATAGTAAATAGTGATGAGGATACCTCAAGCTATCAGTATGGAATGGGCAGATGGGTAGCAGCGGTAATTTAATGCTGAGAAATGTAATATGTTATATTTTGATAACGGAAAGAAGTAAAATAAACTGGAAGAGACAATTCTAAAAGAAATATAAGAACATTGAGGTCTAGGTTATTTGTACATAGTTCATTGAAAGTCGCAGGGATGTTGTAGTTAGTCTTTCTAAAACATTAGTTTCCCACAATTGGTGTCTTGTGTCTACTCTGGCAGGTACATTTTAGGAAAGAAGTGATGGCTTTGACAAAATTTACCAAGATGAGTCAAGGAATGAGAGAAATGAATTATATAGTTGTGAAAAATTGCAGCGGGATCTTGATCGAGTGGCCAGGTGGGCTGAAGAATGGTTGATGGGATTTAATACAGAGCAGTGTGAGGTGTTGCATTTTGCGAAGTCCAACATGAGCAGGACTTACACAATGAATGGTAGGACTGGGGAATGTTGTAGAACAGAAGGATCTAGGAGTGCAGGTGCATGGTTCCTTGAAGGTGGAGTCACAGGAGATAGGGTGATCATAAAGGCTTTTGGCACTTTGACCTTTGTCAATCAGAGTATTGAGTATAGAAGTTGGGAGGTCATGTTGCAGTTGCATAAGTCATTGGTGAGGGAGAATTTTGAGTATTGTGTTAAATTCTGGGCACCAAGTTATAAGAAAGATGTTGAAAAGCTGGAAAGGGGACAGAGAAGATTTACGAGGATGTTGCCAGGACTAGAGGGTCTGAGTTATAGGGAGCGGTCGAGCAGACTGGTATTCCATTCCTTGGAGAGTAGAAGGATGAGGGGTGATCTTATAGAGTTGTATAGAATCGTGAGGAATAGATTGGGTAGATGCACAGAGTCTCTTGCCCAGCGTAAGTGAATTGAGGACCAGAGGGCATAGGTTTAAGATGGAGGAAACAACAATAGGAATCTGAGGGCTGACTTTTCACACAAATAGTGGTGGGTGTATGGAACAGAGGAGGTAATTGAGGCATGGACTATCCCAATGTTTAAGAAACAGTTAGACATGTACATGGATAGGACAGGTTTGGAGGGACCAAACCTGGCAGGTAGGACTAGTATAGCGGGGACATGTTGGGCAGAAGGGCCTGTTTCCACGCTGTATGACTCCATGACTCTATATGGATGGACCAGTTAAGCTGAGGTTGTTCTCAAAACAGCAAAGGTTGCAAGGAGGTCCGATAGTCGCCTTGGTCAGTGAGAAATTATTTGCAGGTGTGAAGGGTAAAGAACTAGAAGACAGATTGAAGGTGATAGGCAAGAAAACCAAATGTGTCTGAAGGAAAATTATATATATGGTATAATAATAATAATACATTTTATTTATGGGCGCCTTTCAAAAGTCTCAAGGACACCTTACAGAATTTAACAAGCGTAAAAAACATATAATCGGAGTAAAATAAATAATAAGTCTGAATCATTTGTGCATTATTAGTGCATTCGGATATCGTGACATGACTCATGGCTTCTATTTTAGTTACTGTTCAACTTTCAGTAGGAAACTTTGTAGAGGGAGCTGAAAATAAATCCAGGATATTTTAGCTCCTAGGCGATATTATATTATTAGTAGTGGGTTTCTGGCTTACTTTGTTGAGTTGGCAGAAAGTTTGTCCACTTGGAGAATTTTTGAGTGATTTGGAATTGCCAGGATCTTTGCAGAATAATCTTCCATGATAGTCCCCCAAGTTTTCAGAAACTTCCATGGAGATGTTTGTGGAAAGGGTTAGTAGATGGATACTCTTATTTTCCAAGAATTCAAGGAAGATTGCCAAATTCCCTGTTGATTAGGCACAGGGACATAATTAAAAATTATGTTCATCCCCAGCATTATAAGGGAGTTGAGCAAGGACTTTAATTGCTTCACTGAAACAGCAGGTGACTTCTGTCTTTTATTTATCGCTGTCTCCCTTGAATGTGCAGCTGTAAACTTTTGACTTCCTTTCCAACACCATAAACTATTTACTATCACCAACCAACATAAGGACAAAATCTACCACCTCGCATTCTGCTAAAATACTTAGAAACATAGACATAGAAACATAGAAATTAGGTGCAGGAGTAGGCCATTCGGCCCTTCGAGCCTGCACCACCATTCAATATGATCATGGCTGATCATCCAACTCAGTATCCCGTACCTGCCTTCTCTCCATACCCTCTGATCCCCAAGGGCACAAGGGCCACATCTAACTCCCTCTTAAATATAGCCAATGAACTGGCCTCGACTACCCTCTGTGGCAGAGAGTTCCAGAGATTCACCACTCTCTGTGTGAAAAAAGTTCTCCTCATCTCGGTTTTAAAGGATGTCCCCCTTATCCTTAAGCTGTGACCCCTTGCCCTGGACTTCCCCAACATCAGGAGCAATCTTCCTGCATCTAGCCTGTCCAACCCCTTAAGAATTTTGTAAGTTTCTATAAGATCCCCTCTCAATCTCCTAAATTCTAGAGAGTATAAACCAAGTCTATCCAGTCTTTCTTCATAAGACAATCCTGACATCCCAAGAATCAGTCTGGTGAACCTTCTCTGCACTCCCTCTATGGCAATAATGTCCTTCCTCAAATTTGGAGACCAAAACTGTACGCAATACTCCAGGTGTGGTCTCACCAAGACCCTGTACAACTGCAGTAGAACCTCCCTGCTCCTATACTCAAATCCTTTTGCTATGAAAGCTAACATACCATTCGCTTTCTTCACTGCCTGCTGCACCTGCATGCCTACTTTCAATGACTTGTGTACCATGACACCCAGGTCTCGCTGCATCTCCCCTTTTCCTAGTCGGCCACCATTTAGATAATAGTCTGCTTTCTTGTTTTTGCCACCAAAATGGATAACCTCACATTTATCCACATTATACTGCATCTGCCAAACATTTGCCCACTCACCCAGCCTATCCAAGTCACCTTGCAGTCTCCTAGCATCCTCCTCACAGCTAACACTGCCCCCCAGCTTAGCGTCATCCGCAAACTTGGAGATATTGCCTTCAATTCCCTCATCCAGATCATTAATATATATTGTAAATAGCTGGGGTCCCAGCACTGAGCCTTGCGGTACCCCACTAGTCACTGCCTGCCATTGTGAAAAGGACCCGTTTACTCCTACTCTTTGCTTCCTGTTTGCCAGCCAGTTCTCTATCCACATCAATACTGAACCCCCAATGCCGTGTACTTTAAGTTTGTATACTAATCTCTTATGTGGGACCTTGTCGAAAGCCTTCTGGAAGTCCAGATACACCACATCCACTGGTTCTCCCCTATCCACGCTACTACTTACATCCTCGAAAAATTCTATAAGATTCGTCTGACATGATTTACCTTTCGTAAATCCATGCTGACTTTGTCCAATGATTTCACCACTTTCCAAATGTGCTGCTATGCCATCTTTAATAACTGACTCTAGCAGTTTCCCCACTACCGATGTTAGACTAACTGGTCTGTAATTCCCCGTTTTCTCTCTCCCTCCCTTCTTAAAAAGTGGGGTTACGTTTGCTACCCGCCAATCCTCAGGAACTGCTCCAGAATCTAAAGAGTTTTGAAAGATTATTACTAATGCATCCACTGTTTCTGGAGCTACTTCCTTAAGTACTCTGGGATGCAGCCTATCTGGCCATGGGGATTTATCGGCCTTTAATCCATTCAGTTTACCCAACACCACTTCCCGGCTAACCTGGATTTCACTCAATTCCTCCAACTCCTTTGACCCGCGGTCCCCTGCTATTTCCGACAAATTATTTATGTCTTCCTTAGTGAAGACGGAACCAAAGAAGTTATTCAATTGGTCCACCATATCCTTGTTCCCCATGACCAACTCCCTGTTTCTGACTGCAAGGGACCTACATTTTTTTAACTAATCTCTTTCTTTTCACATATCTATAAAAACATTTGCAGTCAGTTTTTATGTTCCCTGCCAGTTTTCTTTCATAATCTATTTTTCCTTTCCTAATTAAGCCCTTTGTCCTCCTCTGCTGGTCTCTGAATTTCTCCCAGTCCTCCGGTATGCTGCTTTTTCTGGCTAATTTGTACGCATCATCCTTCGCTTTGATATTATCCCTGATTTCCCTTGTTATCCACGGATATACTACCTTCCCTGATTTATTCTTTTACCAAACTGGGATGAACAATTTTTGTAGTTCATCCATGCAGTCTTTAAATGTCTTCCATTGCATATCCACCGTCAACCCTTTTAGAATTAATTGCCAGTCAATCTTGGCCAATTCACGTCTCATACCCTCAAAGTTACCTTTTCTTTAAGTTCAGAACCATTGTTTCTGAATTAACAATGTCACTCTCCATCCTAATGAAGAACTCAACCATATTATGGTCACTCTTGCCCAAGGGGGCACGTACAACAAGATTGCTAACTAACCCTTCCTCATTACTCAATACCCAGTCTAAAATAGCCTGCTCTCTCGTTGGTTCCTCTACATGTTGATTTAGATAACTATCCCACATACATTCCAAGAAATCCTCTTCCTCAGCACCCCTGCCAATTTGATTCACCCAATCTATATGTAGATTGAAGTCACCCATTATAACTGTTTTGCCTTTGTCGCACGCATTTCTAATTTCCTGTTTGATACCATCTCCAACTTCACTACTACTGTTAGGTGGCCTGTACACAACACCCACCAGCGTTTTCTGCCCCTTAGTGTTTCGCAGCTCTACCCATACCGATTCCACATCCTCCAAACTAATGTCCTTCCTTTCCATTGCATTAATCTCCTCTCTAATCAGTAACGCTACCCCACCTCCTTTTCCTTTCTCTCTATCCCTCCTGAATATTGAATATCCCTGGATGTTCAGCTCCCAGCCTTGGTCAGCCTGGAGCCATGTCTCCGTGATCCCAACTATATCATAGTCATTAATAGCTATCTGCACATTCAACTCATCCACCTTTTTACGAATGCTCCTTGCATTGAGACACAAAGCCTTCAGGCTTGTTTTTACAACACTCTTACCCCTTATACAATTATGTTGAAAAGTGGCCCTTTTTGATTTTTGCCCGGATTTTGTCTGCCTGCCACTTTTACTTTTCACCTTGCCACCTATTGCTTCTACCCTCATTTTTCACCCCTCGGTCTCTACGCTCACACATTTAAGAAACCCTTTCCCTTTAACGCCATCCTCCACTATCCCATTCAACACCCCACCCCCCTTATTCAGTTTAAAGCCACCCGTGTGGCAGTGGCAAACCTGCCTGCCAGAATGCTGGTCCCACACCTGTTAAGATGCAATCCGTCCCTTTTGTACAGTTCCCCCTTACCCCAAAACAGATCCCAGTGATCTAAGAATCTAAATCCCTGCCCCGTGCACCAGTTCCTCAGCCACACGTTCAGGTCCCGTATCTCCCTGTTCCTGCTCTCGCCAGCACGAGGAACTGGAAGCAAACCGAAGATAACAACCCTGGAGGTCCTGCTTTTCAACAGTTTTCCGAGCTCTCTAAAGTCATGCTGCAGAATATTCATCCCCTTCTTTCCGACATCGTTTGTGCCGACATGCACTACCACTTCCGGATGTTCACCTTCGCCCTTGAGGATTTTCTGCACTCTGTCCGTGACATCCTGGATCCTGGCACCGGGAAGGCAGCACACCATCCTCGCATCCCGTCTGTTGCCGCAGAAACCCCTGTCCGTACCTCTCACAATGGAGTCTCCCACTACAATGGCCTTGCCTGCCTTAGGCCTTTTTGGTTTTGGCTCAACAGCCCTATTCGCATCGCAAGCCAGTCCGTCGCTCAGTGTAAACACGTCTTCTGTCCCAACAGCTTCTAAGCGGGTGAACCTGTTTACAAGAGGTACACCACCCGGGGACGTTGGCATTCCATGCTTCACTCCCTTTCTCACTGTCTCCCACCTTCTCTCTTCCAGTACCTTAGGTGTAACAATCGTACTGTAGGACTTGTTGGGGAACGACTCCGTTTCTCGTACGAACCGGAGGTCATCCACTTGCTTCTCCAGTTCCCCAACACGGCCCTTCAGGAGCTCTGCTTGGATGCACTTCTCGCATTTGTAGCAGCCAGAGGCACGAGCAGTGTCCTTGACCTTAAGGAAGTCCAGGACAAGCGGTCACAGCTTAAGGATAAGGGGGAAATCCTTTAAAACCGAGATGAGAAGAACTTTTTTCACACAGAGAGTGGTGAATCTCTGGAACTCTCTGCCACAGAGGGTAGTTGAGGCCAGTTCATTGGCTATATTTAAGAGGGAGTTAGATGTGGCCCTTGTGGCTAAGGGGATCAGGGGGTATGGAGAGAAGGCAGGTACGGGATACTGAGTTGGATGATCAGCCATGATCATATTGAATGGCGGTGCAGGCTCGAAGGGCCGAATGGCCTACTCCTGCACCTAATTTCTATGTTTCTACATACTGCAAGCATCGCACTGAATCAGCTTGCCTGACATCTCCTTCTTTCGTCTCTACCTCTCAAGCGTATTGCATGGTCTCCTCTCCTCAGCCTCCTCGCCGAAGACTCTCGAGCCAAAGACTCACACTTTTCTCACAGGGCACTTCCCTCACAAGGCCGCTCACTCACTGCCGCTCGCTAAGAGCCGTCTTGCTTAAATTGACTGATAAATTGCCTGTCCTTGGCCTTTACTCAAACTGTTTTCACCCCTCTCCTCCCACTTGGGCTAGAGCCAATCAGTCGTATCTCTTGCTAATCTGCTGCTGCTGCTGCTGCTAGACTTACATCACCTACTTTGTTCTGCTGCTCATGACAAATTTCATCCCAGTTTCAAAACTCCACACTTCAGTTAAAATACTTGCAAAGCTCATTTATTTAGTTAGAAACATAGAAAACAGGTGCGGGCCCTTCGAGCCTGCACCGCCATTCAATATGATCATGGCTGATCATCCAACTTAGTATCCTGTACCTGCCTTCTCTCCATACCCCCTGATCCCTTTAGCCACAAGGGCCACATCTAATTCCCTCTTAAATATAGCCAATGAACTGGCCTCAACTACTTTCTGTGGCAGAGAATTCCACAGATTCACCACTCTCTGTGTGAAAAATGTTTTTCTCACCTCGGTCCTAAAAGATTTCCCCCTTATCCTTAAACTGTGACCCCCATCTTCTGGACTTCCCCAACATCGGGAACAATCTTCCTGCATCTAGCCCTTAAGAATTTTGTAAGTTTCTATGTTCCCCCTCAATCTTCTAAATTCTAGCGAGTACAAGCCGAGTCTATCCAGTCTTTCTTCATATGAAAGTCCTGACATCCCAGGAATCAGTCTGGTGAACCTTCTCTGTACTCCCTCTATGGCAAGAATGTCTTTCCTCAGATTAGGAGACCAAAAATGTACGCAATACTCCAGGTGTGGTCTCACCAAGATCCTGTACAACTGCAGTAGAACCTTCCTGCTCCTATACTCAAATCCTTTTGCTATGAATGCTAACATACCATTCGCTTTCTTCACTGCCTGCTGCACCTGCATTCCTACTTTCAATAACTGGTGTACCATGACACCCGGGTCTCGTTGCATCTCCCCTTTTCCTAATCGGCCACCATTCAGATAATAGTCTACTTTCCTGTTTTTGCCACCAAAGTGGATAACCTCACATTTATCCACATTATACTGCATCTGCCATGCATTTGTCCACTCACCCAGCCTCTCCATCACCTTGCAGCCTCCTAGCATCCTCCTCACAGCTAACACTGCCCCCCACCTTAGTGTCATCCGCAAACATGGAGATGTTGCATTCAATTCCCTCGCCCAAATCATTAATATATACAGTGGCTTGCAAAAGTATTCATACCCCTTGGACTTTTCCACATTTTGTCACGTTACAACCACAAACGTAAATGTATTTTATTGGGATTTTATGTGATAGACCAACACAAAGTGGCGCATAATTGTGAAGTGGAAGGAAAATGATACACGTTTTTCAAATTTTTTTACAAATAAAAAACTGAAAAGTGTGGCGTGCAAAAGTATTCAGCCCCCTTTACTCTGATACCCCTAAATAAAATCCAGTGCAACCAATTGCCTTCAGAAGTCACCTAATTAGTAAATAGAGTCCACTTGTGTGTAATCTGATCTCAGTATAAATACAGCTGTTCTGTGAAGGCCTCAGAGGTTTGTTAGAGAACATTAGTGAACAAACAGCATCATGAAGCCCAAGGAACACACAAGACAGATCAGGGATAAAGTTGTGGAAAAGTTTAAAACAGGGTTAGGTTATAAAAAAATATCCCAAGCTTTGAACATCTCACGGATCCATCATCCGAAAATGGAAAGCGTATGGCACAACTGCAAACCTACCAAGACATGGCCGTCCACCTAAACTGACAGGCCGGGCAAGGAGCGCATTGATCAGAGAAGCAGCCAAGAAGCCCATGGTAACTCTGGAGGAGCTGCAGAGATCCACCGCTCAGGTGGGAGAATCTGTCCACAGGACAACTATTAGTCGTGCACTCCACAAATCAGGCCTTTATGGAAGAGTGGCAAGAAGAAAGCCATTTTTGAAAAAAAGCCATAAGAAGTCCCGTTTGCAGTTTGCCACAAGCCATGTGGGGGACACAGCAAACATGTGGAGGAAGGTGCTCTGGTCAGATGAGACCAAAATTGAAGTTTTTGGCCTAAATGCAAAACGCTATGTGTGGCGGAAAACTAACACTACACATCACCCTGAACACACCATCCCCACTATGAAACATGGTGGTGGCAGCATCATGCTGTGGGGATGCTTTTCTTCAGCAGGGACAGGGAAGCTGGTCAGAGCTGATGGGAAGATGGATGGAGCCAAATACAAGGCAATCTTGGAAGAAAACCTGTTAGAGTCTGCAAAAGACTTGAGACTGGGGCGGAGGTTCACCTTCCAGCAGGACAACGACTTTAAACATACAGCCAAAGCTACAATGGAATGGTTTAGATCAAAGCATATTCATGTGTTAGAATGGCCCAGTCAAAGTCCAGACCTAAATCCAATTGAGAATCTCTGGCAAGACTTGAAAATTACTGTTCACAGACGCTCTCCATCCAATCTGACTGAGCTTGAGCTATTTTGCAAAGAAAAATGGGCAAAAGTTTTAGTCTCTAGATGTGCAAAGCTGGTAGAGACATACCCCAAAAGACTTGCAGCTGTAATTACAGCGAAAGGTAGTTCTACAAAGTATTGACTCAGGGGCAATACTACTTTTGCACGCCACACTTTTCAGTTTTTTATTTGTAAAAAAATTTGAAAACCATGTATCATTTTCCTTCCACTTCACAACTATGCACCACTTTGTGTTGGTCTATCACATACAATCCCAATAAAATACATTTACGTTTGTGGTTGTAACGTGACAAAATGTGGAAAAGTTCAAGGGGTATGAAAACTTTTGCAAGCCACTGTATTGTAAATAGCTGGGGTCACAGCACTAAGCCTTGCGGTACCCCACAAGTCACTGCCTGCCATTGTGAAAAGGACCCGTATACTCCTACTCTTTGCTTCCTGTCTGCCAGCCAGTTCTCTATCCACATCAATACATCCACTGGTTCTCCCTTATCCAGTCTACTAGTTACATCCTCGAAAAATTCTATAAGATTCGTCAGACATGATTTACCTTTCATAAATCCATGCTGACTTTGTCCAATGATTTCACCACTTTCCAAATGTGCTGCTATCCCATCTTTAATAACTGACTCTAGCAGTTTCCCCACTACCGATGTTAGACTAACTGGTCTGTAATTCCCCGTTTTCTCTCTCCCTCCCTTTTTAAAAAGTGGGGTTACATTAGCTACCCTCCAATCCTCAGAAACTACTCCAGAATCTAAAGAGTTTTGAAAAATTATCACTAATGCATCCACTATTTCTGGAGCTACGTCCTTAAGTTCTCTGGGATGCAGCCTATCTGGCCCTGGGGATTTATCGGCCTTTAAACCATTCAATTTACCTAGCACCACTTCCCGGCTAACCTGGATTTCACTCAGTTCCTCCATCTCATTTGACCCCCGGTCCCCTGCTATTTCCAGCAGATTATTTATGTCTTCCTTAGTGAAGACAGAACCAAAGTAGTTATTCAATTGGTTTGCCATGTCCTTGTTCCCCATGATCAATTCACCTGTTCTGACTGCAAGGGACCTACATTTGTTTTAACTAACCTTTTTCTCTTCACATATCTATAAAAACATTTGCAGTCAGTTTTTATGTTCCCTGCCAGTTTTCTTTCATAATCTATTTTCCCTTTCCTAATTAAGCCCTAATTAATTGTGATCAACCAATCTTTTTACACTTCAATTGTTGAACAAAAACTTCTCAGTCACATCGCACCGAGCTGCCATATTTGGATTTGCTATTTCCACAAAAAGTAGATTGTCCTTTTATTTGCCATAAGAGCAAAGTGCAAATGTTAACTTTTGAAACTATTATTGATGGAACTTTCACTCTGAGCCAAAGAGTCATTATAATTTCTCCAATACTGTGTTTATAAAATACAGTGGCATTGTAAGAACCAATGCTGTAAGAATCTATTTCCATACAGAATACTGTTGATACTTGGACATAATCCAAATACAGCTTGTTCTGCAACAGTCTAAATCGGAGAGGCAATGGAATTCACATTTGAAATCAAGTTTTCACAACAAAGACTTGTAGGGACAAATTGTATTCATTGTTTGTATATATGTTGGACTGAAGCCTCAATGTTCCAGACAGAATAATAAATGCCTGTGTAATTGCTGTTTCTCCTGTAAACTGACGTAATTTCAGTGCAATTATTCTTTTAGGTAGGGAGGAAACCTACTAAAAATATTTGTCATGATAACTTACGAGGCAAACCTTAAAGTATTCAAAGAAAATATCATGATGTCATAATATAACCAACATTAGCTATAAATGTATTATAAGTTAACATTATTTTAAGTTGTAAATCACATATATTACTGTTTTAAAACAAATGAATGGCCAAGTGATCAAGTGTGCCTTGAATTGGACAATTTGACAAACATATGAATATAAATTTCTACATTAGGGGTGAAAATCGTAAAATGTGTTCACAGTACAAGCTGCAAAATGTGTCACTATTTATAATGTAGATATTTTAGAGGTTATCTAAAATATATCTAAAACATCGGGAACAATCTTCCTGGACAGGCTAGATGCAGGAAGATTGTTCCCGATGTTGGGGAAGTCCAGGACAAGGGGGTCACAGTTTAAGGATAAAGGGGAAATCCTTTAAAACCAAGATGAGAAGAACTTTTTTCACACAGAGAGTGGTGAATCTCTGGAACTCTCTGCCACAGAGAGAGTACAGAGGAGATTTACTAGAATGTTGCCTGGGTTTCAGCAACTAAGTTACAGAGAAAGGTTGAACAAGTTAGGGCTTTATTCTTTGGAGCGCAGAAGGTTAAGGGGGGACTTGATAGAGGTTTTTAAAATGATGAGAGGGATAGACAGAGTTGACGTGGAAAAGCTTTTCCCACTGAGAGTAGGGAAGATTCAAACAAGGGGGACATGACATGAGGGGTAGTTGAGGCCAGTTCATTGGCTATATTTAAGAGGGAGTTAGATGTGGCCCTTGTGGCTAAAGGGATCAGGGGGTACGGAGAGAAGGCAGGTACGGGATACTGAGTTGGATGATCAGCCATGTTCATTGAATGGCTGTGCAGGCTCGAAGGGCCGAATGGCCTACTCCTGCACCTATTTTCTATGTATCTATGTATCTAAATCACTAAGAGATCAACTAGTGAGGATTAATGGGTGAAGCAGCAAAATACAAAGGGAATAATGACATTCTCAGGATTGTACCTCAAATATCCATTTATTTATTTGTCTCTTTTAAACTTTTTTGTTGATTATTGTGGGTTTTACAGAACAATATCCTATATATATGTTGTGCTGCTGCAAGAAAGAATGTAATTGTTCCATTTTGGGACATTTGACAATGAAACACTCTTGACTTGTCTTAAAGACAGTAACATGAATTGTTTGATACATTTACTGGCATGACAAATGAATAATTGGTCTCGACCCGAAACGTCACCCATTCCTTCTCGCCAGAGATGCAGTCTATCCATCTGAGTTACTACAGCTTTTTATGTCTATCTTTGGTTTAAACCAGCATTTGCAGTTCCTTCTTACAAGAATAATGTTTGTAATATTGTTTTTTGTTTCTTTTTTTTTTAAAGGGCAACTGGGGTAGACCAGGAAGTCCAGGAATGCCAGGGCCACAGGTACTTCATCCTGATATTTTCCCTTTGTTGATATTTATTTGCCTGCACACAATTGTTATTGGAATTTCAAGTTATTGCCCAATGTTAAGCTCTTTAAGAATTTTGTACACTTCAGAAAACCCTGGTTCTCCCAATTTTAGAGAATATACATCCTGTCTGCTTAATCCGTCTTTATAAACCAATCCACCAAGACTCAAACTAGTGAAATTTTGCTCTACTACCTCTGTTACAAGTTTATTTTTGCTTCTTCGGGAGACCAGACCTGTAGACAATATTGCAGGTGCAATCTCCCCATGATCCTGATAGTCGAATTCAGTCAATTTTCCACTTACACAAGGCCAACTTAATATTTTATATCCTAGTTGCTTGCGATATCTACATTTTAACTTCCAATGATTCATGTATAAGGACAAACAAGTCCTTCTGACCACGAGAACCTTTCAGTTTAGTTTAGTTTAATAGTAAGATTAAACGAGTACTTACCAGTATGAAGTTTGATCTGTATTTTATGAGGAGTTACGGTGAGGTATTACGTGAAGATCCCAGCCCCAGTGCGCATGTGCGGCATACTTCGAAGCAGCGGTGTGAAATCACAGGATAGACACAATATTTGAAGTAAGATAGTAAAGATCATGAGACATCAGTTTATTAGTTTGATCTATATAATGAGGGTGGGAGCGGCGGGCACGTAATACCTCACCGTAACTCCTCATAAAATACAGATCAAACTTCATACTGGTAAGTACTCGTTTAATCTTACTATTTTACTTCGGAGTCACGTGAGTGATTCCGTGAAGACTTCAAAGGTCTGTGATTTCAAACCGTGTAACAGTTTTTATTTCACTCACTGCCGAAGTTTTTGAGGGAGGAAGTGTTATCGTAATCAACCAGTGGATCTGATTTCACAAGAAACAGAAAGGTATTTGTTAACAATAACAACATAAAGAGCTCCCCTGAGCTTAAATTAATATTGCAGTTTGTAATATTCTTTCTGCAATTAAATCAGGTTTATCAACGGTTTATAATAAAAAATGTTCTGAACGTCGTTCCCTTGACCATTCTGCCGTATTGAGAATGTGGTCAACCGGGATGTCCATTCGTTCAGCCGCTGATACCAATGCTGCCCTAGTGGAATGGGATTAAATGTATTATTATCTATTCCGGCAGCTTTCAGTACCTGTTTGAGCCACCTTGGAGTGGTTTGGCTCGTACCCCGTCTTGGGGTTTCTGTGGTTGACCCATAGGCTTTCCTCTCCCTCTAAGATTGTGGGTTGTGTCTATATATAGTAGTAGATGGGTCACCACACTCAACCTGGACTCTGGTGGGTAGGCCCGGAATCCCACCAGTGAATTGGGCGTTCCTGGTCCATATAGCCATATAACGATTACAGCACGGAAAACACAGGCGATCTCGACCCTACTAGTACGTGCCGAACTCATAATCTCGCCTAGTTCCATATACCTGCGAGTTAGATTTTACCAGACCTAGAATATGAACGTGATGCGTCTGGGGTAATCTCCATGTTATCCAGTCTAGTTTTATGGAGTGACCGGACTCTGTGAGCGTGTACGAGAGCCATAAGCATGAGCGTTTTTAACATAGATTAAGCAAGCTGAGGGATCTGGCTGGTGCCATTCTCTGAGATATGTCAATATCACACCAATATCCCATACATGGGTATACCTGGGTTTTTGGGGCTTATTATTATAGTTGCCCTTCATAAGTTTACCTTCAGTGGATGGGATCCCATGCTCTGCTGTCATGCTGTTTTAGATAAGCAGATAAGGCGCTCCATGCTGTATTTACGGCACTGTAACTCACCTTTTAGTCATGGTGTAGATGTTCCAGGAACTCCAATACGTCAGTGGTTGAATAGTTCGGTATGTTGTCCCTGCGTCGTGGCAGTATTTTACCCATGTTAGCTTTTAGTGACTGTTCGCAGGGATGCCGACATGGTCGTAATGGTTCCTTAGATAATCCCAGTCCCTGGTAAGGTCTATTCAAACCCTGCACCCAGGAGTTTGATGTTTCCCTGGCATGGGTGGCTTGTGCCTGATACTGGGTTGAGTCAGCAACCATGGTCCACCAGGGAAATCCATAGGTGACTCGCCCACCGTGTCGTGATGAACTGGGAACCATGGCTGTGTAGGCCGGTCGGGCACGTTCAATATCTCGGAGACTCCCATCTGTATTGCGAAGTGCCCGTCTGATGAGGCAGAAGGGAGGAAGGCAAAGCAGAAATTCCCCCTTCCAGCGTGTAGGCATCTATCGCTGCTGCCTCTAATCTGGTTCCTAAGTCACATACATAGGTTACTGGTGATTCCGTCTTGTGCAACCAAATTGATATCTGGCTTTCAAACTGCTTAATACCTTTAGCAGATATTTTGGGTTTGACATCTATTCAATGTAATCATAAATTTTACCCCGTGACATGGTGTCTCCCACTGTGTTCTAGCTTCCTAGGACATAGGCAGCTGATAGTTAAAATGTCTTTTGACACACCATTGCCAGATTTGTTTGACCAATTTGTTGCACAACAATGATTATTATGCTCCCCATATGGTTGATGTAAGCCACCACCATAGTATTATCAATCCGTAACCACATATGTACGTGCTGCATTTGAAATGCATATGCTTTTTAGCCCAATGGGCGATCACCAATCCCAAGTAGTTGATGCCCGGTATGTGTAGTAACGATGTTTGTGAATTGGTCCATCTGTTACCTGTGCTGGATATGGAGTTTAGTTGCTCCCCAGCCTAAAGTACTGGCATCGGTTTTTAATAACCAAGTTGGGATTGGTGATGATAATAGGGCTGAAAACTATGCCAAATATATGTCTAACCACCACCTTAATTGTGATATAGCTTCAGTGGGTACATTCATGATTTGATTATAGTGACCCAAGTACCTTGGCAAAGTAACAGTCATATGGACGGAATTATTATTGAAGCCCAGATAATCCTTGGTAGTTAACGCTTCAATTCTGGTTTATCTGGGCGTGGGATAAACCTCAGAGCTTTAGGGAGCTGTTTCGTAGCTAGAACTGCTGCCACAGCTAATTCCTTTGTTTCCCCTAATATGAGGATATCATCCAATATATGCCATGATTATGCTTGTTTTCTTAATATTTTCATGGTCGTTTTTAATATTTATAATAGTTTAGGGCTGAGGTTAGACCATAGGGAATGCTCTATGCTCCCATGGTTGCCCTAACCGGGATATCCATTATCCAGGTAAATTTTTTTTGGTATCTATAATGATCCTAGTGTATGGGTATAAGATAGTTAGCATATTCCATATCAATGCTCCCCATAGGTATCCTTGGGAGATCAGATGTCTGGCAGTGACAAAAACCCGTCTCCATCTTAAAGTGTATATACTCAACAGATTTATTTAGTGATATTAGATCAATGATGATGCTACATTCACCATCTTTTGTAGTTTTTGTGAATATTCGATACAAATTCCAATGGTTCATGTTTACTCCCATGATCCGTTTAGTAATGAGCCTTTCTAGTTCGGCTTGACCTTCTCACTTCTCTTTTCTTAGAGGGAGAAAATGCCCTTTGGGCGCATTGCTGAACTGGCGGTAATATGCCCAATTTGAATTCGTTTTTATCCTCTAATACTGTTGAGTATATTTTAGTTATTTGTGACAGCATCCCATGCTTTATCAACAAGTGTAAATGCCCCCCCCCCCCCCGCAGTTAGTAGAACACCCTTATTTAGTGTAAACTGGGAGGAACCAGACTACCTACCTCCATGTTTATTGTTTTTTCATGAAGGCCTAGTTTGCCGGTATGCTGGTGCTGTCGGTGGGGCGGCGCATTTTCCCACGGCTCCGCTCTGGGCCCCTGTCTAAAAAAGAACTTTGGGGGTAATGTGAAGCGGTCGCCAGGCTTTCACCAGTCCTTGTTTGATATTGCTGGTGGATGCCGAGGGGTGCTGCCAGCTGGGTGTTGGATGCGATGTCCTGCTCGTTCCATGGCCTGCCGTCATGAGGCGCACAGGTTTAGCTGCCTCTCTTCCCGCAGCAGCGGTTTGCATAGCCCTGTATATTTGGGGTTGTGGGCAGGTCTATATGCACCATTGTTCAGTCGAGTATCCCAAATTTGGGAACATCTTAGGCGTCAGCACCCTGGTAGTGCAACGGGATAGTCTCTTCCTGGGAGAACCACCTTGGTGATCATGGCGTCTCGCCTGCCAGGTGAGTATGATCCGTGGAAAAAACGAGCAGAGGCGGTAACATCTTGACCCTTCTGTTAGGAGCTTCAGAATTCGCTGCTTGTCTGCGAGTCTGCTGACCCAGCTGCCTGCGGATTTCCTCTAGAAAGGCCTGCTCCTGCAGGGCTTTGTTGGGAAGATGGTCGCATGGAGGAGCCATGTAGTGGCCCACGACACCCAGTAGCTCTTCCTGATCCTGCTCCCCTGGCATACTGCTGTTCTCGTCCGCCTGCCCAGCGTTTAAGCCAGCCCAGCCCTGGCCTCCTTAGCTAGCCTCAAAAGAGGGAGCAAAAGGGTGTGCTATAAATTGGAGGAGGCATAGCTCAAACTCCGCTGTTGCATCAATCCCTCTTCAAGGGAGATGGCTAGTGCAATAGCACTGGGGTAGGAGTGTCAGCTCCCTTGGCATTCAGCCAGTGCCCCTTTTTTCCTGGAGGTGAACTCCATGACCTCCTCTGGCTTGGGGAGACAGACATACTTATTTTTGCTGTCTCCAACCTGTTCCAGTTTTGGAGGAAGTTGGCTCCTGTAGAACCTGTTAAATTGGGAAGATTTGTCTTACCTGTATGTAGAGGCTGCCTGCCGTTTTTCAGGCGGCATTGTAGCGGTACCCGGGCGGCGATTCTCCTTGTCAGGAGTCTGCAGGGCTGCCGGTCGGGTTTTTAAATTTCCCGCCGGTCCGCTGCTGCTCACCAAACAGCTGTTCAGCGGACCGGCATCAGCGCAGCTCCTTGCAGCGGTCCGCAGCATTTGCGGTCCGGTTAGCGCCTTTCCCCCTCCACTGTCGGCTCCTTCGCTGGAGTCGAAACGGGGGCCGCTGCCTCTCTACTTTGCTCCCCCTGGAGCAAAAACCCCAAGGCCCGATTAAGGTAAGTACTTACCTCACGTTCCTTGGATGCGGGAGCTGCCGACTCCCGCTGGCCACGTTCTGCACAGCTGTGCGATTATGGCCGCACATGCGCACTGAGCTGGGATCTTCACGGAATCACTCACGTGACTCCGAAGTAAAATTATTGTCATGTGTGCCAAGGTACAGTTAAACTTTTTTTTGATGCGTTCTATCCAGTCAACATAAAGACTATACATGATTACAATCAAGCTGTGCACCACAGTGTACAGATGGAGGATAAAGGGCAGAGCATTCAGTGCAAGATAAAGTCCAATTAACAATAGTTCAAATGTCTCTAATGAGGTAGATGGGAGGTTAGGACAGCACTCTATCTGGTGAGAGGACTGCTCACTTGCATGAAACTGTTCACTTGCTGGGAAGAAACTGTCCCTGAATCTGGAGATATGCATTTTCAAACCTCTGCACCTTTTGCCTGATAGGAAAGGGGAGAAGAGGGAGTGACAGGGTGAGACTGGTCCTTGATAATGCTGGTGGTCTTGCCGATGCAGTGTGAAGTGTACATGGAGACCATGGAAGGGAGGTTGGTTGGCGTGATGGTCTGGGCTACATCCACAACTCTTTGCAATTTCTCGAGGTCTTTGATCAAGCTGTTCCCAAACCATGCTGTGATGCATTGTGTTAAAATGCTTCCTAAGGCGCATCTATAGAAGTTGGTGAGGGTTGTTGGGTTGTGATGATGAACTTCCGAAGCCATCTAAGGAAGTAGAGGCGTAGGTGTGGTTTCTTGGCCATAGCTTCGATGTGGCTGATCCAAGACTAATTTCTGGTGATATTTATTCCTAAGAACTTGAAGCTTTCAACCATCTTTAATTTACTGAACATTCATATTTCCCATATATGGGACATATTGTCCTAAACCTCTACGATAGTTTAAGTAATTACTTTATTTAATTATTTCCTTCAGGGTCCAAGAGGCTTAGCAGGATCAAAAGGAGAGGTAGGGGAGTTTGAAACAGAGACTGCTACTAAGTCTGTTCACATTACATTTAAAGACTCTAAAAAGCTAATGCTATCATTGTTAATACTGTTCATTTTTCTTATAGGCTGGCAAATCAGGATCACTGGGCATGCCAGGCATAAAAGGCCAAAAGGGAGAGCCTGGCATATCTGGTGGAACTGGGCCTCAAGGCCTTAAAGGAAACAAGGGACTTTTAGGAATGCCGGGGCCACGAGGACCAGAAGGAATTTCTGTAGGTGTATATCTAAAGGGGCTGTCCCACTGTACGAGCTAATTCAAGAGCTCTCCCGAGTTTAAAAAAAAAATCAAACTCATGGTAAGCACGTAGAATGTACGGAGCGGGTACGTTGGAGCTCAGGACGTTTCCCAGCAGCTCGTAACGCAGGTACTTGGGAAACGAGGTAAGCTGGGGAAGACTTGTGAAGATTTTTCAACATGTTGAAAATTGTCCATGAGAGCCCCGAGTACCTACGAGTGGCTATTACCGTAATTCTCCTAGTTCGAATTAGGGGAAACTCGGGAGAACTCTTGAAATAGCTCGTACAGTGGGACAGCCCCATAAGTATATTTTGATATAATTTGTTGTTTAATAATACTGTGTTGCTAATTTCAAACTGTTTTAATAGGGAAGGTTCATTTCAGATGATTACATCCGAGATATTTGCATGGACGTGCTAAGAAGTAAGTATAAAGCATTAATACTTTCAATCTTAAATTCAACTAACATTAATAATCTGTGTAAAGAACTTCATCAACATGTGGCGTCACAGGTAGATAGGGTCGTCAATAAAGTTTTCGATATACTGGCTCTCATTAGACAGGGGATCGAGTATAGAAGTTGGAATGTTATGTTACAGTTTTACAACCATATATAACCATATAACAATTACAGCACGGACACAGGCCATCTCGGCCCTACAAGTCCGTGCCGAACAATTATTTTCCCTTAGTCCCACCTGCCTGCACTCATACCCTAACCCTCCATTCCCTTCTCATCCATATGCCTATCCAATTTATTTTTAAATGATACCAACGAACCTGCCTCCACCACTTCCACTGGAAGCTCATTCCACACCGCTACCACTCTCTGAGTAAAGAAGTTCCCCCTCATGTTACCCCTAAACTTCTGTCCCTTAATTCTGAAATCATGTCCTCTTGTTTGAATCTTCCCTATTCTCAAAGGGAAAAGCTTGTCCACATCAATTCTGTCTATCCCTCTCATCATTTTAAAGACCTCTATCAAGTCCCCCCTTAACCTTCTGCGCTCCAGAGAATAAAGACCTAACTTATTCAACCTTTCTCTGTAACTTAGTTGTTGAAACCCAGGCAACATTCTAGTAAATCTCGTCTGTACTCTCTCTATTTTGTTGACATCCTTCCTATAATTGGGCGACCAAAATTGTACATCATACTCCAGATTTGGTCTCACCAATGCCTTGTACAATTTTAACATTACATCCCAGCTCCTATACTCAATGCTCTGATTTATAAAGGCTAGCATACCAAAAGCTTTCTTTACCACCCTATCTATATGAGATTCCACCTTCAAGGAACTATGCACGGTTATTCCCAGATCCCTCTGTTCAACTGCATTCTTCAATTCCCTACCATTTACCATGTACATCCTATTTTGATTTGTCCTGCCAAGGTGTAACACCTCACATTTATCAGCATTAAACTCCATCTGCCATCTTTCAGCCCATTTTTCCAAATGGCCTAAATCACTCTGTAGACTTTGGAAATCCTCTTCATTATCCACAACACCCCCTATCTTAGTATCATCTGCATACTTACTAATCCAATTTACCACACCTTCATCCAGATCATTGATGTACATGACAAACAACAAAGGACCCAACACCGATCCCTGAGGCACCCCACTAGTCACCTGCCTCCAACCCGACAAACAGCCATCCACCATTACCCTCTGGTGTCTCCCATTCAGCCACTGTTGAATCCATCTTGCTACTCCTGCATTTATACCCAACAGTTGAACCTTCTTAACCAACCTTCCATGAGGAACCTTGTCAAAGGCCTTACTAAAGTCCATATAGACAACATCCACTGCTTTACCCTCGTCAATTTCCCTAGTAACCTCTTCAAAAAGTTCAAGAAGATTAGTCAAACATGACCTTCCAGGCACAAATCCATGTTGACTGTTCCTAATCAGACCCTGTTTATACAGATGCTTATATATATTATCTCTAAGTATCTTTTCCATTAATTTGCCCACCACTGAAGTCAAACTAACAGGTCTATAATTGCTAGGTTTACTCTTAGAACCCTTTTTAAACAATGGAACAACATGCGCAGTACGCCAATCCTCGGGGACTATTCCCGTTTCTAATGACATTTGAAATATTTCTATCATAGCCCCGGCTATTTCTACACTAACTTCCCTCAATGTCCTAGGGAATATCCTGTCAGGACCTGGAGACTTATCCACTTTTATATTTTTCAAAAGTGTCAGTACTTCTTTTACTTTGAAACTCATAGTATCCATAGCTACTCTACTAGTTTCCCTTACCTCACATAATTCAATATCCTTCTCCTTGGTGAATACCGAAGAAAAGAAATTGTTCAATATCTCCCCCATCTCTTTTGGCTCTGCAGATAGCTGTCCACTCTGTCTCTCCAATGGACCAATTTTATCCCTCGTTCTCCTTTTGCTATTAATATAGCTGTAGAAACCCTTTGGATTTACTTTCACCTTACTTGCCAAAGCAACCTCATATCTTCTTTTAGCTTTTCTAATTTCTTTCTTAAGATTATTTTTACATTCCTTATACTCCTCAAGTACCTCATTTACTTCATGCTGCCTATAATTATTGTAGATCTCCCTCTTTTTCCGAACAAGATGTCCAATTTCCCTTGAAAACCAGGGCTTGTTCAACCTTTCTCTGTAACTTAGTTGCTGAAACCCAGGCAACATTCTAGTAAATCTCCCCTGTACGCTCTCTATTTTGTTGACATCCTTCCTATAATTAGGCACCCAAAATTGTACACCATACTCCAGAATTGGCCTCACCAATGCCTTGTACAATTTTAACATTACCTCCCAACTTCTATACTCAATGCTCTGATTTATAAAGGCCAGCACACCAAAAGCTTTCTTTACCACCCTATCTACATGAGATTCCACGTTCAGGGAACTGTGCACAGTTATTCCTAGATCCCTCTGTTCACCTACATTCTTCAATTCACTACCATTTACCATGTATGTCCTATTTTGATTTGTCCTGCCAAGATGTAGCACCTCACACAACGTGTCAGTAAGGCTGCGTTTGGAGTATCGTGTTCAGTCTTGGTCATCCCGCTATAGGAAATATTCCATTAAGCTGAAAGGGTGTAAAGAAGATTTATGAGGCTGTTGCCAGGATTGAGCTACAGGGAGAGGTGGAGCTGCCTAGGAATTTGCTCCTTGGAGTGCAAGAGGCTGTGGTAATGTTATAGAGCTGTATAAAATCATGGGGCACATAGATAGAGTGAATGCACAATTTTTACCCAGAGTAGGGGAATCAAGAACCAGAGGCCATTGGTTTCAGATGAGAAGGGGAAAATTTTAAAGGAATCTGAGGGACAACTTTTTCACACAGAATGTGGAACAAGTTGCCAGAGGAGCTAGTTGAGGCAGGTACTATAACAATATTTAAAAGACATTTGGACAGGTACATGGTACCGTTTAGAGGGATATAGGTCAAATGCAGACTAGTGGGACTAGCATAGATGGAGCATCTTGGTCAGCATGGATAAGGTGGACGGAAGGGCCAGTATCTCTCTTTTATTCTGTTTATCTCCATTATGCTATAATGAAAGAGAAGGCATTCATGTTTATTCAAACTCCAATCATTCAACACACTCTGGGCTGCAATGGTGCTGGAATGATGCCTTCCATTCCCTGAAATGGCAGATTTTCTGGAGTACGTTGGGATATTAATGGGTGTTATTTATATTAATACCCCCAATGTACTTTCAATACATTTTTATTGGTGTTACATGGTATAATAACGTTTTCAGTGAATACAGTAAGTTTAAAGTATTTGCCGAAATTGTCAGTTTCCGGAGCAGAGGGAATGAGACCCCTGGTGAGTTTCAGGGGAGTGTGGAAGTCAGATGCCTGACCATTGGGATTTCCAAATAGTTGGGGGTATGTCTATGTGACAAGGCATACATTTAGCATCTAGTTTAAGAGATCAAGGTGTTTGATATTATAGTCTAATAGAGATATATTACTGCTATAACTACAGAAAGAAAGCAGCTGTTTCTGATTTCCTATTCATAATATCACTTTGCTTACTCATATTATAAATTTCCGGATGCCCAGTTAATAATAGCTTTCAGCTGGAGTTGTATTTTCTCTATTTTTATTTCTCTCTTTCTTGAATATATTTGGGACTCCCAACCCATCAGACCATTTCCCAAAATGACTTTTTTTAAATCCTGTACCTTATAGCCCAGAACATCATGCAAACCAACCTCCCTTCCATGGTCCCTGTATATACTTATCCCACATCAGGGCTTTATGCACTTATAGTCCCCTTAATTTCTGTAGTGCATTTTGTACTTATATTGAATTTATCATCTTTTTCCCAAAAGTAATTTGAACCACCATGGACTGACGCAAATGTCTAAATCATCGTGTTGTACACCACATCAATTCTATTATTTCATTGTAGACATAAGGAGCCACAGATGCTGGTTTGATACAAAGTGCTGGAGTAACTCAGGAGGTCTGGCAGCGTCTCCAGAGAACATGGATGGGTGACGTTTCAGGTCACTACTCCGCTTCATCAGACGAAGGGTCCCAACCTGAAATGTTACCTATCCATGTTCACTGAAGATGTTGCCTGATCGGCTGAGTCATTCCAGTGTCTTCTATTATCTCATCTTTGAATTGAGCTCCTCTGTCCACATTTGAATGAAGGAATGTTTCTTGGCCAAGTATTCACATAGAAGGAATTTGCCTTGGTGCTCGCCCACAAGTGACATACATGACATACTGTGACATTTGAACCAAAGTTCTACTAAATTCTGGTGAGCCAGCTGAAACAAGCCAGATACTGGTATGTTGCTAGTGGGTGTCATTGATCACAGAATTAATTATATCTTCTATCACTCTGTTGATGATTGTTAAGCAGATTGTTCAGTAATTAGTGGTTGACCATGCTTAACTGTTTATGGAAAGGTGATATTTAGCCCATTTTTACCTGATTGGGTAGATACCACTGTTGTAAACAAAATAAAACAATTTGGCAAGTTCTGGAGTCCAAGATTTAACCACTATAGTTTTATGGTATCTGTTTCCTGTCTTTGCTTTGTCCATTGCTCCAATATTTCATGATATCACATGGAATGAGTGGTTAAAGACTGTCTTCAGTGATGGCATGGAACTTGGGAGGAAACAAAGATAGATGCCATTCACCTAAAACATAGAAAAATAAGTGCAGGAGTAGGCCATTCAACTCTTCGAGCCAGCAGCAACATTCAATATGATCATGACTGATCATCTAAAATCAGTACCCCGTTCCGGCATTTTCCCCATATTCCTTTAGTGCTAAGAGATAAATCTAACTCCCCCTTGAAAACATCCAGTGAATTGGCCTCCACTGCCTTCTGTAGCAGAGAATTCCACAGATTCACAACTCTCTGGGTGAAAATGTTTTTCTTCATCTCAGTCGTAAATGGCCTACCCCTTATTCTTAAACTGTGACCCCTGGTTCTGGATTCCGCCAACATCGGGAACATTTTTCCTGCATCTAGCCTGTCCAATCCTTTAAGAATTTTACATGTAACAATACTGCAGAAATTTGATCTGACAATTATGGAATTGCTTAACTCTTTTGATTGCATGTTGCTTTTGTGGCTTTGAACATATGCGCTGTGGCGTTGTTATGTTTGGCACCTCATTTTTGGGTACCCAAACTGTTATTTCCATCCTACCTTCATACATTCCTCACTGAGCCATATTGTTCACTCATTTAATCAACATACCAGATACTGGGTAGCCTGTTACCTAATTAGTTCCATAGAGTTGTTCTAGAAGGATACCCTGAATTCATTTTAAGAACACATCCTCCAACTAACATTTACCAATTTGAATAGCCAAATCTCTATGAATGCGATATTACCATTGCTATGGATTTCTTTTTATTTCTCGATGAATATTTACACATAGAGTGTAACGGTTGTTGGAGCAGAAGCCAGGAACCATTGCTTCAACAGTCTTTGGCCATTTATGTCCATATCAATCCAAATTTACCTATTTTGTGTGCCATGTGAAATTCTACCTTCAGAATGAGTTCCAGATCATATGTCAGAAGTTACATTCCCCATTTAAGAGTTTACAACTGGCCTTATTTTGTGCAGACTGACTTTTAAGTAGCCCCAGCGATAATCCAATGAAGAATATATTTAGTACTGACTGCGCACAATAATAATGTAAATGAGCAGCCAGGTAGCAGTTGGCATTGCAAGCAGTGAACATGGGTTAATTATGCATCATGATCCACAGGCTTGTTTCAAAAACTAGCCAATTTAGCTCCAATAAAATCTTTCTAAGAGCTGGTGGGCTTATAATTTCCAATCATATAAAACAGAAATAAATATTTAAGAGTAAATTGCCAAAGATTATAGGTTGTAGTCTATTACTATGAATCCCTGATTAGTGCAGTCATAGGAGATTCAAGATTTATGCATATAATATATTCTACAGGATGCTGTTTCTCCAGTTGCTAAGGGCAGGGATATGGGGGATGAGTAAATGTTCCAGAATTTTTTTTGAATTTCTTTAATGAACAGGAAGATTTTAATTCAAATGGTTACATTTTGAATAACTAGAATTTCAGAAAAAGGTAGTCCAGCTAACTTTAACTAAGAAACTACAAGATTGTCATACAAAACAATCTAATGTCCTTTGGAGAAGGAAATCTGTCATCCTCACTTGGCCAGTCCACACAAGACCCACTAATGTGACTGATTCTTAACCACTTTTTCAGTTCAGGGAAAATTAAAGATCAACAATTAATGCCAATGTTACCATGGACAAATAAGTAATAATGCAGAATTATCTCTGAGAACTAATCATGTACAAGTCCATGATAGGACAATTTTCTACATGATCTGTGAACGAGTGATCAATTCCCTTTTCTACTTCAAAGTTTATGTTCTAATATAACCAAATGTTCATCCCATTTTCTGGAACTGCTCAAACCTCTATTAAAAATGCAAGCTCCTTACACTGCCAAGAACTCTGACCTGAATATTTGAACTAATGTCAATAAAAACACAAAAACTAAATTCACAAAACCATTCGAATAGCCAAAGCGAATTGATTTTCATGGAACATAGAACAGAACGGCACAGGAACAATGTCTGTGCCGACTATGATGCCAAGACCAACTCTTATCTGCCTGCACATAATCCATATCCCTGAATTCCCTGCATATCCATGTACCTATCTAAAAGTCTTTTAAATACCACCATAGTATCTGTATACCACCATCCACGCCAGCCCTCACCGCCCTTTGTGTAAAAAAACTTGCTCCGTAAATCTCCTTGAAATTTTGCCCCTCTTACCTTAAGGCTATACCCGCTAGTATTTGATTTTAACATCCCTGGAAAAATGTTCTGATTGTCAACCCTATCTATCCCTCTGTTAATTTTACGTACTTCTATCAGGTCTCCCTGCAACTTCTGACATGCCATTGAAAATAATAATTTGTCCAAAGATAGACACAAAATGCTGGAGTAACTCAGCGGGTCAGGCAGCAACTCTGGAGAAAAACAGTAGGTGACGTTTCGGGACAGAACACCTCTTCAGACTGGAAGTGAAAATGTTGGTAAACCTCCTCTGCATCTTTTCCAAAGTCTCCACATCCATTCTGTGATGGCGTGTAATGACCAGAACTGCACACACACTACAAATGTGGTCCAACCAGGGTCCTATAGAGCTGCATCATGACTTCCTGAATCCTACATTCAATGCCCTGACTAATGATGACAAGTATACCTTCTTAATCACTCTCTCTATGTGTGTTGCCACTTTTTGGAAGTTACGGACTTGGACCCCTAGATCCCTCTGAACATCAATGCTATTAAGGGTCATGCCATTAATTGTATATTTTCCCCTTACCTTCCACAGTGCAACACTTCACACTAGTTTGGATTAAATTTCATCTGCCATTTCTTCGCCTATTTCATTGTTTATACATATTGTCCACTGTATACTTTGACAGCCATCCTCAAAGTCTGTGACCCCAGCAATCTTCAGAACTAGCTCATTGATTGAAGATAGAGGGATGAAGCCAGCAATCTTCATGTCATCTGCACACTTACTAACCAATATTTACATCCACGTGTATGTACAAGTCATTTAAATATATATCACAAACAGTCGAGGCCCCAGCACAGATCCCTGCGGAACCGCTGATCGCAGGCCTCCAGCTTGAATACTGTCACCACATCCCTCTATCTTCTATCAATAAGCCAGTCCTGAATCTATAAGACAAAATCACTGTTAATCCCATGATTCTTAATATTCTAGACCACCCTCCCATAGCAGACATAATCAGTATTTTCCACAAAGGTTTTCCTGTTGTGTGTCGTAAATAGTGAAAAAGTGAAAATTAATTTGTGGAAACCCAGTAGATAACCCCGGGAAATAGTAGTGATGCACTTTTAATAGAGATCTATAGACAGGCAATTTAATAGTTTTTGTAGTACAAGGCATGATTTAGTCCTGTGACAATCATTTATCACATTCAATCCAAACATCTATCCTTTTAATTTTTTGATAGGTAATGATTCATGATAGTAAAGCAATATTAAAATGCATATATAGCAGATTATTATGTTATTCACAGCTCAATCAATAGATTATTTTCAAGTTGTGAATCTATTGTTCTTGTTTACCAAGAGACAAATCTCGGTTCAGTGAAAATACTCAAGGGGTAGAGCTCTGTGATTATAAATCAAATAATTAATGTGCTTTCCACAGTGTCAATCTTCAATGTCCACTTGGCACTGAGATAGATGATCGTGACCTTCTTAAAGCAGTTGGGAATCTCAATTTGGAGCAGTGAGAGGTTAAAGATATCCACAAATACTGGATCAGTGCAGGATCTGAGTTCACAACCATGGACTCCATTCAGACCTGTATCTTTCCAAAGGCTCATTCTCGGGAACACCATTCTGGAATCTGTGATAGTTACTTTGAGTGCAGGTGTGCCCAAGGCTTTGGGGAAGGGTAAAATCATTCCACTAACCTGTTTAAAATGAGCAGAGAAAGCATTGAGCTAGTTGGGGAGGATACATTGTTGCCAGTGATTCAGGCTGACTTTGCTTTGTAGCACATTATAGCATGCAGGCATTTCGACAATCGATGGGTGTCTTTGTGGTTATTTTATGTCTCTAGCTTGGTCTGGAGTTGTCTCGTGACACCCCTAATGGCATTGCAAAGGGCATACCCAGATTTCTTGAATAGGTCAGGATTTCGGACAATCTTCACCATAGAATTTATCTCACGATTCATCCATGATTTCCAGTTGGAGAACACATTCAGATTGTCCTCTTTGGCACATAGTCCTCTACATATTTACTGATGAAGTCTGTGACAGCATTTAGGTTGGTCGCTGAGCCCTTGAATATGGACCAATCCACCAACTCAAAGCAGTCACGTAGGAGCTCATCCGTTACCACAGACCAGCAGAGTATGACTTTCTGTATGAGATCCTCACACTTCCGTTTCTGCTTGCACGTAGGGAGTTGGATCACAGCCTAATGGCCTGATTTTTCAAAATGCAGGGGAGAGATGTAGTCACCTTTGATGGTTGTGTAGCAGTGTAAGGTATGTTTGGGCCTCTGATGGGACAGGAGACGTGCTGACAGTATTTTGGTCACACGCTGCTGAGGTTAGCCTATGATGGACAAGGCCTCAAGGTACTTTGTTTCAAGACTATTTGTAGGTCTTCTGGTTGAAGGACAGATGCTATCCATTTTACAAAGATGATTGGGAAGTACATATCTATGTAATCCTACTCTAAGGATAGTAAAAACTATTACTTGCACACATAATAAAGATGATACCTCAGTTTTGTATTCTTAATCATAAATTGTACTTGCACAAGGCAAGGATGAAACAATTAATAAAATGTAATCTGTGTAAGCATCCAGTGTTGTGCTGATCAATTGCAGTTTCTTATTGGGAACACCAGGCTTCAGTCAGTAGTATTTGTCCGTTCACTTTGCTGATAACAGCCTCACTTTATGTATTATGTTTGGTTTATATATCATTTCTCATTGTCACGCATTCTATTTTTAAACCATATTAGCTCAATTATCTTCAGTTCTGCAAATTCAAAGAAATCAGAACTTCAGGTACTGCCAAGCATGCAAAGGATCATCTGGCCCAGTAGGCCCGCCAGGCCCAGCAGGATTGCCAGGAATTCAAGGTCCAAGTGGCTTTCCAGGTTTAGATGGTAAACGAGGTTATCCAGGTCATATGGGTGTACCAGGCATTCCAGGAATCCAAGGACCTACGGGTAAGACTGAAAAACATATGTTTGCATTTCATAATGTGCAGCTCATTGTGCATGATTATACATAATATTTTAAGTTTCTTTGAGCCATTCCCTGTTGCCCATTTCATTCAAGATGTGTTACTGTTCGTCAAAAGAAGGCAAATTCCAATTAAATGGGAGCTGTGCTGAATTAACTCTGATTTATTGCTCAAAGACTAGAATAAAACTCAAAATTATATTTTTATAAAATGCATCCATCTTAAACATAGAATAGAGTAAAGGAATCTTAAGGCTTGATAATCGGAAGGTACATTACAAATGGTCTGCAATGAAAAAACAAGCTATTTAGTTCAATCGGTCAATGCACATTTTTCACACCCTCAAAAACCTCTTTACATCCCACTTCATCTATTCCTATGACGATTTCCTTCTACAGGTATTTCTTTTCATATGCAGCTTCATCGTAAATATCAACATGTTAAACTTTGTGAAGAATAGAGGTCACATTCAAATCCATTTGGTGTTCGATCTATATGAAACCGAGCTGAAATACCAGAAATGTAGTCTACCTTGCTTAATATGCCAGTTCAAAGCATAAAATGACAGACTTTTGAAGGAAATAAGCAATTAAGTGAATATTATGCAACTAAGTGCTGGAGTAACTCAAAAGGTCAGACAGCATCTCTGGAGATAGCTGCAAATTTAGATTCATAATGTTCAGTTGCAAGCTAACCAAATGGGATATGAGGTGCTGTTCCTCCAGTTTGCATGTGGCCTCACTCTGGCAATGGAGGAAGCCCAGGACAGCATGTGAATGGTAAAGGGAGTTGAAATAGTTAGCAGCCGGGCAATCCAGCAAGCCTTAGCTGACCACGAGCAAGTTTTCGGTGAATGGGCCACACATTCTACGCTTGTTTTTCTGATTTAACAATCAAGCAATGATGGCATTATTTAAACTAAAAAAAGTTAACAGAGATCTCGAGTCAATTAACATTCTTTTGGTGCTTCGATAACCATATAACATATAACCATATAACAATTACAGCACGGAAACAGGCCATCTCGGCCCTACAAGTCCGTGCCGAACAAATAATTTGATAAGTTTATTAAAGAATTTGATCAACATCGTAAAGTATTTTTACAGAGAAACTGTTTCACTTTCAGCACCTACAAACAATTGATTTTATTTAGGGATGTACATTGGGATGACTGAACTAGATAGCATAAGACTTATGTTACCACAAAGAATACAATGATAAGTGAATACTTCTGTTAAATAAATAGTATTTTCTACTCAATTGCTTCATAAGCCTTCTTCCATTTCAATTATCCTTTTTTGCTTCTTTCACAGTTTAGATTTACTAGGTGGAGCCTGCATATAAGTAGGTATAGATAGTATGTTCTGTCTAGAAATATCGTACAGTGGAAATATTTGTTTATGGTAATCATTTGCTGTCTGATAAAACATAAGAGTAAGACAATCGGTACATTTTACAGGTTGTTGAAGAAGAATTAATCACAATATGCAAACTTGGTTCAGCACTGGAGAAAGAATAATTTGTGGGAGTATGGAGGAGAAACTGGGAAGGAACAAGTAGAATAGTAAGATTAAACGAGAACTTACCAGTTTGAAGTTTGATCTTTATTTTATGAGGAGGAACGTTGAGGGAATACGTGAAAGAAACCCGCTACGACGCATGCGTGTCATCCTTCAAAGCAGCGGTGTGAGGTCACAGATACAGTATAATGACCTAAAATAGTAAGATTATTAAAGAGATACCAGTTTAAGATATGACCATTCGAGGGTGGGAGCGGAGGGCACGTATTCCCTCAACGTTCCTCCTCATAAAATAAAGATCAAACTTCAAACTGGTAAGTTCTCGTTTAATCTTACTATTTTACTTCGGAGTCACGTGAGTGACTACGTGAAAGATTTCAATGCTCTGTGACCTCATGCCGTGGAAAACGAGTCCATGCTTCACAACTGCCTTGGTAGTTAGGGAGAAATTGTTAATTATATTCAAAACATTCATACCAATTATTTAATGGAAATGATAAATAATATCGAATTAATTCAAATCATAACCCTGTATTCTTCAGGGATAAATTATCATACAGAACTTAAAATGTTCCCCGAAAAACATTCCCATACTGCTAACTGGTTTGTTATAACATTTCTGAAACGTTTTCTCTGACAACCATCCTGCAATCCTGAGGATTTGGTCCATGGATACATCAAGGCGTTTTGCTGCGGATGTAGCTGCAGCCCTGGTGGAGTGATAATTAAATATGTTATTGTCCACTCCCGCCTATCATAACCCATATTTCCGCCACCGCGAAATGGTCTGAGTTACACTCTATGGTACAGTTTCTTATAGCTGATTAAACGCCAATTCCTTGCCTCTGATAGCCTTTGTACTTTCACTGTATAACAAAAACGTGCTTCACTATACAGAGGCGTTTGTCCTCCGGGTAGGCCATCAATTCTATGACCTGCCCCGCTGATCCTGGCCTATTTTGTTTAATAATACGGTCCTGGATCACAAACCCCAAACTTCGTGCCGCAATAGTGAAGCCAACCAGTCTTACTTTTAGCAATAACTGGAGCTTATGCGCTGTGACTAGCGCCACCAGCATTACCATTTCTAGTTAGTTTATCCTGATTTAATGCTGTAGCCGGCGACCAATTCCTTAGCAAGGTCAAAGCCACACTTACATTCCAGATATAGTTGTATCTTATTTTTTGGTGGCTTGGTGTTAACATATCCTCTAAAATTTTTAACTGCCAGAGGATGTGATCCCACAGACTGTCTTACTGTTCCTTGCCACCAATAACTTGACAATGCACTGTTGGCACTATTCACAGTGCTGACACTCAGTCCTCCATATTGCAGGCTGGTGAGAAACTCTAGCACCGCCGGAACATCCTTATTTTCTGTGGTCCAGAAAGTTATTATGGCAGTAATTAGTCCATTATAATATGACCTAAATACTGTTATTGTGTAGACCTTCTTCGTGCTGCTGTGATCATGTCCACAGTTCTTTTGATAGCCCCATGTCCCGTAGCGGTGTTTTAGAGTCTACAACCTACTAAATCAATATTTTCTATGACATGGATAGCTATCCTCAGTTACTGGATGCACCAGCAACTTAGGACTATGTCTTACCGTTATACATGGTTCCAGCACCATGTCCTGTACCCCGGAAAACCATAGTTGGGTAAGCCCATCAGGTACTAAGACATCCGCGATGCCGATTCCTGTTGAATTTCCCTTAGTACCCCAAATTTATAAAGTAGAAAAAGGAGGTAATACATGAATGAAAACCCTCCCCTAGTGCAGTGAAACAGCATCTGTAGCTTCTGCCTCAGGATCTGGTACCAATGATACATACCTCGGTAACTGGTGATTTAACCCTGGATGCAATTCTAATATCCGGCCTTACATACTTTACTGATTTTAGCAAATACCGTTCTATCCAACATCCATTCAGTACTTTCAATAAATTTTCATGACCTGGTGTCTACCACTGAATTAGTATCCCTGGTAGATACGTAGCCCATAACCAAATATTCCTTTGGACACACCATTGCCAAATTGAATTTGCCAATTCATCACAAGATTTTGATATCTTTCCACCCATATGACTTATATATGCCATCACCGAGGTATTATCTATCTACCATCTAACATGCTGCAGTTTCATTCCTGAGCAATAAGATTTTAGCCCATGAAATGCACTTAACATTTCTAACCCTTAGTGATATGTAGGTTAGCTTCTTATATATTCCATCCCCCCCATAGCTCGAGATGGTATCAGTTGTACCGTAACCAAATTCACTGGCATCTGTTTGTAATAGCACAGACGGGTTGTGAATAACTATTGGGTTTGGAGCAATACTTAACATTGTATTCCCAACATTGTAATTCTTTTATAGCTTCTATCATTAGCTCCATTGGCCAAAATAAATGACCTCTATAATTATGAGCCCATTGAACTCTGTGGCTTTCCATATTAGTAAAGTCATTAACATATTAAATGTGTTAATGGTGTCAATTTTGACTTAAGTGGATGGACAATGAATCCCAGCTGTTCAAAACAATTGTTTAGTGGCAACCACTGCCTAACATGCCGATTCATAAGTTATTCCCACAATAAGGATATCATCCAACTATACCATTACTCTATGATTTTTGGTGTTGCAGCAGTACCAACACTGGTTTAAAATTTTTCCCCCCTGTTGGATATTGAATAGCAAGGATCTTAAAGATTAATACTTGCCATACAGTAGCCTGCTGAAAACTAAGTCTTTAGCACTGCTAAAAGTATCCATCTTTAAAATGAATATATTGCACAACATTGTGAAGCATTGATAATCCATAATAATACGGCAAACCCCATCTTTCTTATTTCTAATAAAGATGTTTGAGACAAATCCTGTTGTTCAGGTTTGGTTTATTCCATTACCAGCATGTATATCTGTCCGGTTTATGTTGTACTGGAGAGTTTTGTTTGAGTAGAAACTCTATCAGATATCCCTTAAAACTGCTAAGTATGTATCTGTCCATAGATATATACACCAAGCTTCAACATGAAGTTGCAATGTCCCTCCCTTTTAATGCTGGAGCCCCAAATTCACCTACCTCCATGGTTATTGGTGGTAACCAAGTTATTTTTCTTGGTTTCATACGTGGTTGTGGAGAGCCTAAAGGTTTAGGTTAGGGTAGATGCCGACGTAGAGACTTTTGCATCTTCCACAGTTGTCGTCCCGGGCCAAACCCTAAACAGGACGCTGCTGCTGGGTACCTCTGCCCAATTCTTTGTAGTATAATTACAAAAACACTACCTCTCTAAGGATGCACATAAGGTTAATGTCTTCCCCAGATATCCTTTGGATGCTTTAATCAGCCCCAAAGTCGAGCCTCCTCGCCAATTCTTTTACCTGTTTAGACAGGTCCTCCCCCCCCCAAATAACGGGGTCTATAGCCCTTTGCTTACATAGTATAGCGAACTAGGGTCTAGAGCTGGCTGAATGGCCCTTCAAACTGCGCATCGCAAAAATTAGTGCTAATGGCATCCTTGTGGTTACTAATTTTCCACCTTTTTTAACATGTGGGCCAAAGCTGTTATGCCCGCCATGAGACCTTTCAGAGTATTACGGATTTTTAATATCCCAACTCCTAACGGCCTTCCCAACATGTCTGCAAATGCATCTGTAACAATGGCTACTTTAAGAGCACCACAATATCCCGGGGTAAAAAAGCCTTGCCAACACTTCAGCAAAAATATTTAGCTTGAAGTTGATGGGTGGACTCACAGTCCTTCAATACTCACAGCCACCTTCTCGAGATCATTCTCAGTGTGTTTCTGCTGGCAGCACTGGCTCATCATGTTCAGCAGGTTGTTCACCTGCTCAGATTTTACCCCGTCAGACCTTCCATACCCTCCTCAGAGGCGTCTGACATTTCATGCAGCCCTTATGGGAAACTGCTGTGGGACTTATATTTATTTGCCCACTGTGGCTTTCCTCCAATCCCGGAGCCTGCCACTGTGGAGAAATTTCCTCCAGCAACCGCTCCAGCCGACTTACATGCTCTCGGGCACTAGTCGTCGCGGGTGCTTTAATATATGGGACCGCTCCTGCCGACCTTGGTGCTCTCTGGCACTAGTCGCACGCGGTATTTCCCGCAGCCGGTCCCCATGCCTACGGGCACTGGTCGCTCCCCATAGTCCCGGTACTCACGGGCACCTCTACCCAATAAGGGTGAAAATTTGGCACTCGCTCCCTTATGGGAGATGCTGGTGCCGACATCCATTGCTGCCTGCTGCTGGTCATTAAGCAGGAACAATTCTGTGGGGGAGCACTTCAGCTCTATACTGACATCAGTAGCTGGCTGCCTGCTGTTCAGAACACAGCAGTAATGACCTGTGGCTGTGCCCTGACGTCCTTTGCTGGCTACCTGCTGCTCTTCAGAAATACAGCAGCAAACGTCTGGAAAAAAGAACCAAAGGTAAGGGAAATTTGTTCTTACCTGAACTGGTTTTCAGCCTGTCGTTTGGGAGGAACGTCCTTCCTCCCACAGCCCCACGGACCCCGTAGCGTAGGTCCTTGGGCTGCTGTCGGCTGTCGGCTGACGGCTACAGAGTAGTCCTGCTCTCTTCCGGGTCCCGCAGCCGCTTCAAATCGGCACCAGAGCCGCTAGCGACTGCTTCCAAGATAGACTGTTTAGTCTGGAAACCCCCGGGACGTGTTGCTTCGCTTCCCGCCCGGCGGCAGTCAATCTTGCCGGTGCGGGGAGCGACGTCGGGCACAGCTGTTCTGCTGCTGCTAAAAATAGCCTTTTAGGAATCCTCTCCGGAGGATTCGCGCATCGGCTGCTGCTGGCTGCTGGCTGTCCGCTGTTTCCGCGGTTCTCCCCTCCAGCTTCCCGCAGTTTCTTGTATTCCCTACCTGCAAGGTAAGTGGGAAAAAATTTTGCAGTCTCTTACCTGCTTCTTTGCATTTCCCTCTAGGGAGACGTCCTCTCCCATGTCTGACTCGTTCAATGCGTGTATGCGATATGACACGCATGCGTCGTAGCGGGTTTCTTTCACGTAGTCACTCACGTGACTCCGAAGTAAAATTACTATTTTAGGACCTGGCATGAATTTGATAGTTAAATGGCCTCCATGTTTTGACAATTTTGTGATTCTGTGTAACCATCACCATTTTTTTACAATGTAGTATTCATTGCTTTATTCGAGGTGTAATGGTGCCACTCTGTTTCAAGGATGTATTAGGAGCTACATCTTAAATGTTATCCTTTTACACCATCGGTATTGATGTTGTCAACAAATGCTGTTTGCAGGATTCCCTGGTGAGAAAGGTGAGAGGGGAGTGGGAGACTCTGGACAGCATGGCCCACCAGGAATACCAGGTACTGTGATATATTAATGGTATAATTATATATTTTTTTAAATAGATCACGAGATTTTTTTTAAAAAAGCTAGAAATTAACACCAGCTTTTCTATTAGAGAGAAGAAAGTGCAATTAAATTTAATTTTTCAAATCTGTGAGCAACATATATTTCAAAAACAAAGTTAAATTTGAACCTACAAGCTGTTTTCTATTTCTAGTTCTTCCAAAGGTTTGTGCAAATTCATATTAAGTGTAAACATTTTTTGGGGGGGCTGTTTTATAAAAAGATACGGTATTTTATGCTCATAGTGCTGCCATGCTATTCATCAGCGAGATGTTTCCTTTTATTGTAACACAGTTTGGTTACTTTCTCAATATCAGTTTTTAAATGCTTTTTAATTCCAGATCAATAATCCATTTGTCACTACTAGTCCAGTCACAACCATTGCTGCAATACCCCGAGAATATTTAATAATTTTAACAGTACTAAGGCAAGATGTAAGACATACAGCTGCAGAAGCTCTGAATTATTGCTGTTTCCACACTTTTGCCAGTCGGAAAGGGCAGAAGCCCAATAATGACCTGAATTGCCCCATTTGGAATATTGAACCTTACCAGTTTAGTTTAGCTTAGTTTATTATTATCATGTGTATCGAGGTACAGTGAAAAGCTTTTGTTTGCTTTCTGTCCAGTAAAAAAAAGACTATAGATGAATACAAACAAGCTGTTGACAGTGCACAGATAAAGGATAATGGTACAATCATCAGTGCAATTAACATCATTCTGCCATTTAATATCATTCTGCTTATAGGAAAAGGGGGAAAAAAGCTTTTTTATTGAGCATTTCACAATTCTGTGGATTCTCAAAGATAGGGAAGTACTTGTGAAGTGTGTTCACTGATAGTTATTTAGGCAAGCTAACAATCAGTTTTTGGACAGTAAGCCTTTACAAACATCATGAAGATTATGTTCCATCATTTTAACATTATACATTTTAACAATACAAAAGCAAGAATGAAAATATATAAAGTTTTAATCATAATTGTTCTGAATTTTCTTTCCATTCAGGATCTCCAGGCTTGCCAGGAATGAGTAATGAAGGGTACCCTGGAAGGTCAGGTTTACCTGGAAATGATGGAGCTCCTGGAAAAACAGGGAGAACAGGACATCCAGGTCCACCTGGAACCTGTCAGCCATCTCTATGTTATGAAACACTAGTAGGAAGAGATCCATTTAGAAAAGGACCAAACTATTGAAGCATTATCATCCCATCGTACATATGATTTGTGGAATATGTTTATAGTTGATTTTACTCTTTGAAAAGTCTCAGGAAATTTACACCAGAACACCTACATATCATCAATCATCTTTTCATACTGTTGGCAATGTGAGAGATATCATTAGTTTAGAAGAAATCAATAACTACATATATGGTGTTGGTCTTCATTCTAATCTTCTGTTTCATTTACATCATTTGTATTTGTTATTTAACACAGCGCTCAGAGGTAGAAAGTTCAGAAATTGTAGCACCTATTATTGAACATTAATAGCATGCGTTGATCTATTAGCACATCTTATTACTTTGATAAAATCAATTGGCAATTCATTTTTGTGACACTACTTTTTATGTTGAGGAAATCGAATCAGATAGGGTCACTTCCCTTCTAAATTCAATAATTGTAAAGATATTCCAGCGAATACACTCCAGATATAATTTCCAAAGACCCATATGTTCTCTTTTATTATTAGATTACTTTTTCCCATTGCAAATTATTATTAATTGACTTGCAGGGACTGTTACGTCAAAAGGGACCGCAGTTCAAAAGTACTTCTTAGTATGCTTCATTCAGGATTGTACAAAACTCTTCTTTTCGCCAGGCTTTATTTAGCTGTTTTTCTCAATGTGTCAACTTCATTTTGTAGATAATTTATTTTCCATATTATTAAATATAAATCTCAAAATATGGCTCTGCTTAGATTTCATTTTATTGTGTTATTTCATTACCATATCAGGATTAAATGTATGTGCATCATGATTTTGCATACTAATCCTTGATACATGAAACAGCTGCCAAAGGACTTGCTTCAGAGAAAAGACTGCATTATATCAGCTTATTTACTGAACAGTAAACACTAGCCTATAATTTAACTAAGTTAAGCAGAATGAAGATTTATTTACCTTAAGCCTTTTCACAGACTATAGGCGAATAATTTGTTTTAAGTCCAAACATCTTAGTTTAGAATTCAAACTACATCCATCTTTATGAACAACGTCACCTAAATTCAAGTTTCAGGTACATATAAAATCTGGAGACATCGAGCCTACCAGAAACTGACTAGCATAAATGAAATAATTTGTACGATATTTTCATTATCAATGTTCGTTGTTGGACCGATAAATTACTGCATTCTTGCTTCAAAAATTCTGGAAATAAAAAGCAAGAATCAGTAAAGTTGTGATTGTGTTTTCTTTTTACATTCCTGGGTATTAGTAGCAAAGCATCCATTTACTGCCTATCACTAGTTGCCCTGAGAAGGTGGTGTATAGGTGCCTTGACGTTCTAATGCAGCTAGCTGGTTTTCTACGCCAGAGAAAATATGGAAACTGTTGGGTTTTTTAATACATTTTTATTCAGAAAATTATATTTCATAAACTTATATTTTTGTTATTTCTGAATTTCATTATCTGCAGAGTCAGTTAGCAGAAGTTGCAGATTTCTGCCTTCAGTCAAATTTCAGCAGACTTAAGATACAGGTACTGTAAATATAGTAATATTTCCAAGTAATTTCGACTTTAATTGCTACTCAGTTGAGGGTTTGATTGAGGTAGCAATCAAATAAATTATTTTTGAGCCATCCAAACATTACAGACAAAAGACAATAGGTGCAGGAGTAGGCCATTCGGCCCTTCAAGCCAGCACCGCCGTTCAATGTGATCATGGCTGATCATCCACAATCAGCCTTCTCCACATATCCCCTTGACTCCGCTATCTTCAAGAGCCCTATCTAGCTCTCTCTTGAAAGTATCCACAGAACTGGCCTCCACTACCCTCTGAGGCAGAGAATTCCACACTCTCTGTGTGGAAAAAGTGTTTCCTCATCTCCGTTTTAAATGGCTTACCCCTTATTCTTATACTGTGGCCTCTGGTTCTAGGACTTCCGCAACATCGGGAACATGTTTCCTGCCTCTAGCGAGTCCAAACCCTTAATAATCTTATAGGTTTCAATAAAATCCTGTTGTTGCTACCAAAGTGGATAACCTCACATTTAAGTACCCTGGGATGCATACCATCAGGCTCTGGGGATTTATCAGCCTTCAGTCCCATCAGTCTACCCAACACTATTTTCTGCCTAATGTGGATTTCCTTCAGTTCCTCCGTCACCCCAGATCCTCTGGCTAGTACATCAGGAAGATTGTTTGTGTTGTCCTTAGTGAATAATAATAATAATAATTTTATTTATAGAGCACTTTAAAAACAAACATAGCTGCAACAAAGTGCTGTACATCACTAATCATTGACAAAAAAGTTAATACACACCAAAAATAACAATCAAAAGAAATAGTAGGAAGAGACATGTAAAATAAAGAAACATCAAAAACACCACAAACAGAAGCAAAGCCTCAGGCATGGTCAAAAGCCAGGGAGTACAAATGTGTTTTAACACTGGATTTGAAGATGGACAGTGAGGGGGCCTGTCTGATGTGCAACGGCAGGGTGTTCCAGAGTGCCGGAGCAGCAACAGAGAAGGCTCTATTCCCTCTGAGCCTCCGACTAGACCTCGGTACCTCCAGGAGCAGCTGACCAGCTGACCTGAGGGACCGGGCAGGAGTGTATGGGTGGAGCAGCTCAGAGAGGTAAGGCGGGGCGAGCCCATTCAGAGATTTTAAAAACAAATAACAGTATCTTAAAATGAACTCGAAAGTGCACCGGGAGCCAGTGTAGGGAGGCCAGAATTGGCGATATGTGCTCCCTCTTTCGAGTCCCTGTTAAAAGGCGAGCAGCAGCATTCTGAACCAACTGGAGACGAGCCAGTGAAGAACGAGCAACACCAAAATAGAGCGCGTTACAGTAATCTAGCCTAGATGTAATAAAGGCATGGATTACTGTTTCAAAATGCTGCCGCTCGAGAATGGGCTTCACCTTCGCCAGCTTCCTTAGGTGAAAGAAGCTGGACTTAACCACCGCGCATATTTGGCGATCTAATTTAAAGTCACTGTCCATCCTAAAACCCAGGTTCACAACTGTTGGCTTCACGTACCTTGACAATGGACCTAAATCAACAAATGGAGGTTCACGGCAGCCATTGGGATCAAATAAAATCACCTCTGTCTTCTTTTCATTAAATCCAAGAAAGTTTAGGGCCAACCAGGACTTAATGTCATCAAGACAAGACAGAAGCGATTTTACAGAAAAGGCGTCTTCCCCCCTCAGCGGCAAATAAAGCTGGGTATCATCTGCATAACAGTGGAAAGAGATGCCATGCTTTCTAAGGATGGAACCCAGAGGAAGTATGTACAGCGAGAAAAGCAGGGGCCCCAGAATCGAACCCTGTGGAACCCCATATGACAGGGGAGCGGAAGAGGATTCAAACCCAGCAAGGCTAACACACATGGTTCTGCCCGCCAGATAGGACCTGAACCATCCCAGGGCACTGCCGCAGATGCCCACTAACTGCTGTAGCCGAGATAATAAGATATTATGGTCCACCGTATCAAAGGCGGAAGACAAGTCCAGCAGGACAAGAACCACACAATCCCCAGAATCATTAGCCAGGAGGATGTCGTTAAAAACCCTTAGCAATGCTGACTCCGTGCTGTGCATGGTTTTAAATCCAGACTGGAAGATCTCCCGAATATCATGCTCCTCCAGGAATAGTTTTAGCTGAGCATAAACAACTCTCTCCAGTAATTTAGAAATAAAAGGCAATTTCGAGATGGGCCTAAAATTGGCCAGAACAGATTGATCCAGGCCAGGTTTCTTAAGTAGTGGTTGCACTACCGCATGTTTAAAACTCACGGGGACAACCCCAGAACACAAGCTGCTGTTAATAATGGTAAGAACCAACTGCCCTATACTAGGGAAAACTTCCTTAAAAAGATGTGGAGGGACCGCATGACAAGGAGAACCCGATGGCTTAATATGGGAAACCACATCCTTTAAATACGATATAGTCACAGGCTCAAACTTGTCGAATACCACCAGGCAAGGGACCGAAACAGAAGGGTCAGAGGCAGGTGCTGAAATGTTAGCCCTTAAGGAAACAACCTTATCAACAAAAAAGTGCAGGAAGTCATTACACATTTCAGGTGAAGCTTCCAGACAGACAGGCTGCGGGGCATTTAGAACAGAGTCAATGATTTCAAATAGCACACGAATGAAATGAAGACGGATTGTCTGTCCAACTCATCTGCCAATTCTTTGTTCCCCATAATAAATTCACCCTTTTCAGTCTTCAATGGTCCAACTTTGGTCTTAACTATTTTTTTCCTCTTCACATATCTAAAGAAGCTGTTACTATCCTCCTTTATGTTCTTGGCTAGCTTACCTTCGTACCTCATCTTTTCTCCCCATATTACCTTTTTAGTTATCTTCTGTTGCTGTTTAAACATTACCCAATCCTCTGGCTTCCCGCTCATCTTTGCCATGTTGTACTTCTTCTCTTTTATTTTTATACTGTCCCTGATGTCCCTTGTCAGCCACGGTCGCCCCTTACTCCCCTTGGAATCTTTCTTCCTCTTTGGAATGAAATGATCCTGCACCTTCTGTATTATTCCCAGAAATACCTGCCATTGTTATTCCACAGTCATCCCTGCTAGGGTATTTTTCCAGGAATACCTTATAATATTGTTTGCTTATCCCTTTACTTGGCAAAGCAGACTGTTTGGCAGGGTATTATGTTGATGTTGGTGATCATGTAAAACAGAAGATGGATCCATTTATCAACATTGCTTCAGTAAAGTCATAGAGTGGTACAACATGCTAGACCCATTTGCCAGTGTTTGACCCATATCCCTCGAAACCTTTCCTATCTGCAACCATCCAAATTTCATTTAACTGCTGTTATTGTGCTGGCCTCAACTTCCTCTGGCTGCTCGATCCATATAACCACTGTGTGAAAATGTTTCTGGTTTGGTTCCTTCTAAATCTTTCCCCTTCTCGCCTTAAATCTATCCACTCCAGTTCTTGATTCCCCTACCGTGTACACATTCCCCTCATCATTTTTATTATCTCAATATTATCCCATGCAATCTAACTTTCTAGAACAGCTCAAGCCCTTGAGTCGATATCCTCATAAATCTTCTCCGAACTCTTTACAGCTTAATGGCATCTTTCTGCAGCATGGTGAGCAAATTAAACATAATATTCCATGTGTAGCCTCACCAACTGTAAGTAAGTAAGTAAATTTATTGACCAAGTATTCACATACAAGGAATTTGCCTTGATGTTCTGCCCACAAGTAACAACATGACATACAGTGACAGTTACGAATGACTCAGAAAACACTAAACATTAATAATAATAAAACATTAATGATAAAACACCATTGATCAAGTATGTGAGCCAACAAAATACCAGATCAAAGGGAGGCTACAGATTTTTGGCTGTTGAGTAGAGCAACTACTCGTGGATAAAAACTGTTTTTATGTCTGGCTGTGGCAGCTTTGACATTCCGGAGTCGCCTTCCAGAGGGAAATGATTCAAAGAGTTTGAGAGGGGTCAGAGATGAAGAGATGATCTTGCCCGCTCGCTTCCTGGCCCTTGCAGTGTACAGTACATCAATGGAGGGAAGGTTGCAGCCAATAACCTTCTCTGCTGATCGGACGATTCGCTGCAGCCTCCAGGTGTCGTGCTTGGTGGCTGAGCCAAACCAGACCATGATGGAGAAGGTGAGAACAGACTCTACGATGGCCGGGTAGAATTGGACCATCATTGCCTGTGGCAGATTGTGCTTCCTCAGCTGCCACATCCTCTGTTGTGCCTTTTTGACTGTGGAGTCGATGGTAGCCCCCCACTTAAGATCCTTGGAGATGATGTTTCCCAGGAACTTAAGACTCCACAATACAATACAATATGTATTGTCATTTGAGCCTCAGTGAGGCTCAAACGAAATTCCGTTTCCACAGCCATACAAACAAAGACAATTTCCTACAGACATACACACAATCTAATTCCCACAAACATCCATCACAGTGAACCCACTGTGATGGAAGGCAAAGTCTTTTCTCTCCCCTGTTCTCCATTTCTCTCCCGATGTCCAAGCACCAGGCGGGTGATGTTAAGTCCCACGGCCATTTTAGGCCGTGCCGGGCGATTTACGGCCCCGCTCCCGGTCTAAATGTCACAATGTTGGAGCCCCCGGCGGGCGCTGTAATGTCCCACGGCCATGAAGCCGCGCCGGGCGATGTATGGCCCCGCTCCGGGTCGTTCCAACCCCGCGACACGGGCTGGAGAAGTCGCGTTGGGGGAGCTCCGGGAAGCGGTCTCTCCTCCCGGACCCTCGAGCTCCCGATGTCCCGGTCCACCGGACCTGCAGCTGCGTTGCTGGAGCCTCCGAGCCCCAGGAGTCGAGTCGCAGCAGCGAGTCACCACCGCTCCCCACGCTCCGAGGCCGGCCAGCCCCACGATGGTGAGTGAGTAGTCCGCAGCTCCGCAGTCTCACGAGCCCCCAGGTCGTTCAGGTTGGAGGCCGCTCCACGGTGCTAGGCCCCAACGACAACAGAGACCCGACAGGGAAAAGGTCGGGTCTCCCGGACAAGGAAGAGATTTTAAACAGTTTCCCCCCCCCCGCCCCCCACATATACACATTTAAAACCAGTATTAAAAAACACCAACACTATATTTAACTAGACAAAAAATTAAAAAAAGACAGACAGGCTGTAGGGGCCGCTGCAACGGGTGAGTTGTGCCGCCAAGATGTGGTCGTGGTGTTGTTGATGGTGAGTGGGGTGGGGGGAGGGGGAGCACTGCTAAAGTCTACAATCATTTCCTCTGTCTTAAGAGCATTGAGCTCTAGGTTGTTGCTACGGCACCAGGATGCCAGCTGTGACACTTCCTGTCTGTAGGCAGATTCCTCCCCATCCTGGATCAGTCCAATCGGTTGTGTTGTCCGCAAACTTGAGAAGCTTGACAGAGGTGTCTGTGGAGGGGCAGTCGTTGGTGTAGAGAGAGGAGGAGAGGAGAGAGTACGCAGCCTGTCGTGTACAACTGCAAGATAATATCCCAACTTTTATTCTCTGCTCCCTCGCTGTTTAAGACCAAAGTGTCAAAAGCCATTTCCTGTAGCCTACAGGATGAATGGAAAACTGTTCAGTCTATGCTGGACCCACTTCAAATCCAAGGTCACTCCATTCTTAGCTTTTGCGGTACAGTGTACAAACTTTGCTTGCTTGTAAATACATTTTGAGGCGGAGCTGCAGGTCATTGTGAATTTGTCATTTGAAATGAGCCTTACATCTAACATCCACAAAAGGGTTCACTGCCAAACTAACCCTGCTGTAAAACACTATCATTCACCCCACTATAATACAGGTTGATGATGAGATCTTTGAAAACATGTTTATTTTCCTACATCTCGTGCCACCACTCAGTGAAGGTAGACTTTGATGATGATATTCATAACTGCTTCCAGTGTGCCAGAAAAGCTATTGGTCATCTGAGGAAAAGACTGTTTATCATCAAGACTTTAAACTCACCACAAAATTCATGGAAGGCAGCAGTTCTAATGCATCAAGCTTGTTTTCTAGGCCAGTGGATAAGTGATGTGGGATTTGAGTTGCATACGAGCCAAACTGCATAAAGATATGGTATCGTGAATTAATGAGCAAAATTATAAATAAAGTATTTGATATTCTCTATTTCCTTTCCTTAAATAAGATATGTGCCAAATAAAATATTGAGGTTGCTGGTTTATTTTTTACATTTTTTATTCAGAAAATTACATTTTTACATTGGGGGTAGAGTGCTGACATGGATAGAGAAGTGGTTGGCAGGCAGGAAACAAAGAGTAGGGATTAACGGGTCCCTTTCAGAATGACAGGCAGTGAGTAGTGGGGCACCGCAAGGCTCGGTGCTGGGACTGCAGCTATTTACAATACACATCAATGACTTGGATGAAGGGATTCAAAGTAACATTAGCAAGTTTGCAGATGACACAAAGCTGGGTGGCAGTGTGAACTGTGAGGTGGATGCTATGAGAATGCAGGGTGTCTTGGACAGGTTGGGGGAGTGGGCAGATGCATGGCAGATGAAGTTTAATGCGGATAAATGTGAGGTTATCCACTTAGGTAGCAAAAGCAGGAAGGCAAATTACTATCTAAATGGTGTCAAGTTGGGAAAAGGGGAAGTACAACGGGACCTGGGGGTCCTTGTACATCAGTCTATGAAAGTAAGCACACAGGTACAGCAGGCAGTGAAGAAAGTGAATGACATGTTGGCCTTTATAACAAGAGGAATCGAATATAGGAGCAAAGAGGTCCTTCTGCAGTTGTACAAAGCCCTAGTGAGACCACACCTGGAGTATTGTGTGCAGTTTTGGTCCCCTAATTTGAAGAAGGACATTCTTGCTATTGAGGGAGTGCAGCGTAGGTTTACAAGGTTAATTCCCGGATGGCAGGACTGTCACATGCTGAGATAATGGAGCAGTACATCCTTCTAGTAGACTATTATATGAATGGTGGCCGAAAAGGGGGGATGCAACAAAACCTGGGTGTCAGGGTACACCAGTCATTGAAAGTAGGCATGCAGGTGCAGCAGGCAGTGAAGAAAGCAAATGGTATGTTAGCATTCATAGCAAAAGGATTTGAGTATAAGAGCAGGGAGGTTCTACTGCAGTTGTACAGGGTCTTGGTGAGACCACACCTGGAGTATTGCGTACAGTTTTGGTCTCCTAATCTGAGGAAAGACATTCTTGCCATAGAGGGAGTACAGAGAAGGTTCACCAGACTGATTCCTGGGATGGCAGGACTTTCATATGAAGAAAGACTGGATAGACTTGGCTTGTACTCGCTAGAATTTAGAAGATTGAAGGGGTATCTTATTGAAACTTACAAAATTCTTAAGGGGTTGGACAGTCTAGATGGAGGAAGATTATTCCCGAAGTTGGGGAAGTCCAGAACAAGGGGTCATAGTTTAAGGGTAAGGGGGAAATCTTTTAGAACCGAGATGAGAAAATCATTTTTTAAACAGAGAATGGTGAATCTGTGGAATTCTCTGCCACAGAAGGAAGTTGCGCCAGTTAATTGGCTATATTTAAGAAAGATGTTCAGATGTGGCCCTTGTGACTAAAGGGATCAGGGGGTATGGAGAGAAGGCAGGTACAGGATACTGAGTTGGATGATCAGCCATGATCATATTGAATGGCGGTGCAGGCTCAAAGAGCCGAATGGCCTACTCCTGCACCTATTTTCTATGTTTCTATGTTTACATTAGTACACTCTGGAGTTTAGGATGAGAGGATATCTCATTGAAACATATAAGATTGTTAAGGCTTTGGACATGCTAGAGGCAGGAAACATGTACCCGATGTTGGGGGAGTCCAGAACCGGGGCCACAGTTTAAGAATGAGGAGTAAACCCGAGAGTCAGTTTCTTCACTCAGAGCGTAGGTGTAAATGGAACAAGCTGCCAGAGGAGGTAGTTGAGGTAGATACAATAATAGCATTTAAAAGGCACTTGGACAGGTTCATGGATAGGAAAGTTTTAAAGGGATATGGGGCAATCACAGGCAGGTGGATCTATCTTAGATGCAGCATCTTGGTCGGCATGAATGGGTTGTGCCAATAGGCCTGTCTCTATACTCTATCAGTCTATGACTATGACCTGTAGCGAGTGTTGCTGCCAAAACTGGCCCTCATTGTCCATCTCTCATCACCTCCTGAACTGAATACTTTGTTAGACCGTTTCAGCGTATGATTACGAATCAACTACATTGATGAGCCTGGAATGAAAACAGAAATATTCAGCAAGTCAGGCAACATCTGTGAAGAGAAAAAATGAATTAATGTTTCATGTAATGGCCCTTAATTTGGAATTGCTTCTGTTTTAAAGTCATTGACATGAAGTATTAACCTGCTGTCTTCAGTACCTGCATTGTTACAGTTTTTTTGATTGATGGATTTGGAATCATGTGCAGGGTATGGGCTGATTTCCTTCCTAGTAGGCCATGTGCAACCAGTTGTTTTGTTAGCAAAAGGATTGAGTATAGGAGCAGGGAGGTTCTACTACAGTTGCACAGGGTCTTGGTGAGACCACACCTGGAGTATTGCATACAGTTTTGGTCTCCTAATCTGAGTAAAGACATTCTTGCCATAGAGGGAGTATGGAGAAGGTTCACCAGACTGATTCCTGGGATGTCAGGACTTTCTTATGAAGAAAGACTGGATAGACTTCGCTTGTACTCGCTAGAATTTAGAAGATTGAGGGGGGATCTTATAGAAACGTACAAAATTCTTAAGGTGTTGGACAGGCTAGATGCAGGAAGATTGATCCCGATTTTGGGGAAGTCCAGAACAAGGGGTCACAGTTTAAGGATAAGAGGAAAATCTTTTAGGACCGAGATGAGAAAAACACTTTTCATGCAGAGTGGTGAATCTGTGGAATTCTCTGCCACAGAAGGTAGTTGAGGCCAGTTCATTGGCTATATTTAAGAGGGAGTTAGATGTGGCCCTTGTGGCTAAAGGGATCAGGGGGTATGGAGAGAAGGCAGGTACAGGATACTGAGTTGGATGATCAGCCATGATCATATTGAATGGCGGTGCAGGCTCGAAGGGCCGAATGGCCTACTCCTGCACCTATTTTCTATGTTTCTATGTTAACCACCTAGTGATTATCATTTCCAATATCATTTTTTAAATTCTAGATTCTTTTACTTTTATTTAAATTTCTTAGCTGCCATGGCAATGTTTAAACTCAAATCTATGATCTAGTTTTAGACTGCCCTATCCTGTGAAATAGACTGTGGCTATTCACTTTATCTATGCCCCTCGACATTTTGTAAACTATGAAGTCACCCCTCAGCATCCTAAACACCAGGGAAAGGAGACCCAGCCCCTCCAGACCATCAACATCCGTTGTTGCCCCCTTTCCAGTTTATTGATATCCTTCCTATAGCAGGGCGACATCCTTCCCGTAACAGTACTCCAGTTGTGGTCTTATCAACGACTTGTACCATTGTAACATGACATCCCAACCCCTGTAATCAGTCAAGAAGGAGCTCACCTCCCTGACTTGGGGCAAGCTGTGTTTCATGGAGAAGGCGTAGATAGTAAGAACTTGCTCCAGATGGTCTCCTGGACTGTGTAGAGCCACTTGAAGTATCCAGAGAGAAGTAATCTGTAGATTTTTCCCCCCGTATGGGGCCTGGTTCTTGACGTGAGGGTTATTTTTAGTCTCACATATCTTTGTGGCAGGGAAATATTTAGACATGTTTCTCCAGCCCACACAGTGAAATGGATCAGCTGGACTCTTCATGCCCATCAGTTTTATATGTTCTGAAATCAAAAGGAAAGTTTTACTGAGGATTGAAAAAAGTACTCATGCAGCCCATGCCCCTTATCCTCGTTCCAGTGCCTTGAAACACTCACTCGATTTGGCACAATCCACCCGCATTGTCAGTAACTTTATATTTCAAAACTTCGACAAAATGTTTCTAAAAAATCAGCCTTTCAATTGAAATTTCATCTGTCAAACATGATACTGTAAATCAACGCTTGGCAGTGCATCCACATCATTGAAGCCAGAATTAGAATTGAAATCAAATTCTTGGAAAAAACCTATGTGGCATTCTCTTCATACAAAGCTCAAATGATCAGAGGCAGCGCAGTGTGGGCAGAGGGGATCAGCAAATAAAATGCTGAACACAATTCTTGTCCAGCAAGAGAGTAAGTAATGTGTGTACTGTATTACAACTTGTAACCTGACTGGCGCTGGAAAATGCACAGTTGGTAATAGTGAGTCTTGTCTCTTCAACATGCAACATAATCTCAGCAGGAACTGCTAGAGTACAACACATTCTGACTTCTGCCGAATGGTTTCTCTGATTCAACACCCACTAGGCTGAAATAATCCTTTGTGAAGTTTCCTAGTTATGATCCAAACAAAAAAAGTGTTGGGCTCTCGCTGTGGTTAAACATCCCAGATGCAGTTTAGTACAGAAAATATACGTGGTAAAACTCCGTGAAAAACTGGCATTCCCTCAAATCTTAAAAGGTCCATTTACACTTTAATGCTCAGAGCATTACTTAGAAGCAGTGAATTAATCCCTTTTTTAAATAGTCTACTTCTATGAATTAAAAATGATTCATATCCTACTGGAAGATTTGCGAAACACTTTCTTGGTAAGATAATGTTATTTGGGTTTCCCCACAGTTGTTGTTTCAATGATTTCTATTTGTGTCTATTTGTGTTTATTTGACATGTTTTGCATCACAGGCTCATCTTTTGAAGAAAATGTTAGACTTTAAAGGGCATATTTCCTGTGTATTGTACATTCCCATTGTTGTCATTGTGAAGATACTCCCACATTGTTTGGAGGTAGGTACAACCAATATTTAAAGTCACAGATGAACAATATTTTATTTCCGAGTCAAAATTATGTGACGTGGAGGTATTATCATTCCTATGTGTTGACCACTCAACTCCATCTAAGCAGTAGAAATGGCAAGTTGTAGCTATATGCCTTGTATATGGTCCAAACTGTAGCCAGTGTGCAGCAGCAGTGGGTGGAATGAATGTTTAGCCTGTTAGATAGAATTACAATCAAGCTATTTGCTTTTGGGTTTTGTTGAGACCACAGTTGTCAAGGATGGTGAGAAGTATTCAAAGTCTGGGCACATTTGCATGTGGTCCTCTCTGAGATCCATTTGAATTTTCACTAAAATTGGCACTAAATCTCACTAGCGTCTTCACTCCAGGATGGTGGAGTCCTCCCACACAAAGTTGCTCATGCTCAACAGCTTAGCCTGTCCACCCCTTCACCTTCTAAAGCAGAATTTTTACAATGTTCACTGATTAAGGTCAGTTGGTAATAGGTGGACTGAGCAGGGACAAAGGAGTTGGAGTTTGGTTTGGATGATAGAGACAAGAGGGTGACAGCTGGAAGCAGACAAGGGAAATAAACGTCAGATGGAACCAGTGTTCAGTTTTAGTTGCTTTGGTTCAGAATGATTCATCAGATGCTTCGATTTTCTCCCATATATGTGCGGGTTTGTAGGTTAATTGGCTTATTTAAATTGCCCCTAATGTGTAAGGGAGTGGTTGAGAATGTGGGAAAACGTAGAAATAGTGTAAACAAGAAATCAATGGTTCCTCTGGACTCAAAGGGACGGTTTCCACACTGTATCTCTACATTCTTAAACAAATAAATTCTGACGTGAGGTATCTGCAGTGACAAGGATAGATTGGAGAGACGAGGATTGTTTTCAAAGGAGAAAATAATGCAGAGAGGGTATTTGATAGAAGTGTACCAAATGTTGAGGGATGCGGACAGAATGAGAAGCTTTTCAGTTGGTGGAGGGGTCGTGGATTCGAGAGTCACAGATTTAATCTATAGGGGAGAGAAATGAACAGTGCCATGAGGAGAAAGAGGAAGAAAGATTCCAAGGGGAGAAAGGGGCGACCGTGGCTGACAAGGGACGTCAGGGACAGTATAAAAATAAAAGGGAAGAAGTACAACGTAGCAAAGATGAGCGGGAAGCAAGAGGATTGGGTAATGTTTAAAGAGCAACAGAAGATAACTAAAAAGGCAACACAGGGAGAAAAGATGAGGTACGAAGGTAAGCTAGCCAAGAATATAAAGCAGGATAGTAAAAGCTTCTTTAGGTATGTGAAGAGGAAAAAATTAGTTAAGACCAAAGTTGGACCCTTGAAGACTGAAAAAGGTGAATTTATTATGGGGAACAAGGAAATGGCAGATGGGTTGAGCAGGTACTTTGGATCTGTCTTCACAAAGGAGGACACAAACAATCTTCCTGATATACTAGTGGCCAGAGGATCTGGGGTGACGGAGGAACTGAAGGAAATCCACATTAGGCAGGAAATGGTGTTGGGTAGACTGATGGGACTGAAGGCTGATAAATCCCCAGGGCCTGGTGGTCTGCATCCCAGGATACTTAAGGAAGTATTGCATATGCATTGGCCACAATTTTCCAATGTTCTATAGATTCAGGATCAGTTCCTGTGGATTGGAGGGTAGCTAATGTTATCCCACTTTTTAAGAAAGGCGGGAGAGAGAAAACAGGGAATTATAGACCAGTTTGCCTGACATCGGTGGTAGGGAAGATGCTGGAGTCAATTAATTATAAAAGATGCGATAGCTGAACATTTGGATAGTAGTAACAGGATCGGTCTCAGTCAGCATGGATTTACAAAGGGGAAATCGTGCTTGACTAATCTTCTGGAATTTTTGGAATAACTAGGAAAATGGACAAGGGAGAGCCAGTGGATGCAGTGTACCTGGACTTTCAGAAAGCATTTGATAAGGTCTCACAAAGGAGATTAGTGGGCAAAATTAAGGCACATTGTATTGGGGGTAGGGTGCTGACATGGATAGAGAAGTGGTTGGCAGACAGGAAACAAAGAGTAGGGATTAACGGGTCCCTTTCAGAGTGGCAGGCAGTGACTAGTGGGGTACTGCAAGGCTCAGTGCTGGGACCGCAACTATTTACAATATACATCAATGATTTGGATGAAGGGATCCAAAGTAACATTAGCAAATTTGCAGATGACACAAAGTTGGGTGGCAGTGTGAACTGTGAGGAGGATGCTATGAGGATGCAGGGTGACTTGGACAGGTTGGGTGAGTGGGCAGATGCATGGCAGATACAGTTTAATGTGGATAAATGTGAGGTTATCCACTTTGGTAGCAAAAACAGGAAGGCAGATTATTATGTAAATGGTGTCAAGTTGGGAAAAGGGAAGTACAACGGGATCTGGTGGTCCTTGTTCATCAGTTAATGAAAGTAAGCATGCAGGTACAGCAGGCAGTGAAGAAAGTGAATGGCATGTTGGCCTTTATAATAAGAGCAGTTGAGTATAGGAGCAAAGAGGTCCTTCTGCAGTTGTACAGAGCCCTATTGAGACCACACCTGGAATATTGTGTGCCGTTTTGGTCCCCTAATTTGAGGAAGGACATTCTTGCTATTGAGGGAGTGCAGCGTAGGTTTACAAGGTTAATTCCCGGGATGGCGGGACTGTCCTATACTGAGAGAATGGAGCAGCTGGGCTTGTACACTCTGGAGTTTAGAAGGATAAGAGGGTATCTTATAGAAACATAGAAGATTATTAAGGATTTGGACACGCTAGGTAGGAAACATGTTCCCGATGTTGGGGAACCAGAACCAGGGGCCACAGTTTAGGAATAAGGGGTAAGCCATTTAGAATGGAGACGAGGAAACACTTTTTCTCACAGAGAGCTGTGAGTCTGTGGAATTCTCTGTCTCAGAGGGCGGTGGAGGCAGGTTCTCTGGATGCTTTAATGGAGAGCTACTCTTAAAGATAGCGGAGTCAGGGGATATGGGGAGAAGGCAGGAACGAGGTGCTGATAGGGGATGATCAGCCATGATCACATTGAATGGCGGTGCCGGCTCAAAGGGCCGAATGTCCTACTCCTGCACCTATTGTCTATTATAAACCTTTTTACGTAGCACGTGGTTGCAATGTGGAACTCAATGCCTGCAGATGTGGTGGTAGATTGGAGTGTGGCCTTCAAGATGGAATTGGAGAAAAATATGGTGCGGAAAAATTGTACATGGCGACAGAGTAGAGACCAGGAGTGTGGACGCAATGGGCTGAATGTCTGTAGCCATCTAGGATTCCATGAAACGGCTCCAAACTTCAGCATAACATTTTTCCAAACATGGATAAAAGAGCAAGATGATCATGACTGCCCTTGACATCAAGGTGGCACTAGACCAAGACTGGCATCAAAGTCTACCAAGCTGGATTCAATGCCGCCACCTCTAAATTAGGTGTCTATGTTGAAGCCAGATGCTCACAGTGCTCATCCAGTTCATCTTCCGACAGACATGGTGATTTGTTTCAACTGGGTGACTTGCTCAGCCATTTTACCACAATCAAACAGAATGCGATAGACAGACAAAAATGCTGGAGAAACTCAGTGGGTGAGGCAGCATCTATATTCTTACGTCACACAGACCTAACTGGGTAAGAACATTAGGTTTCCTCCCCTGACAGATACTGAAGAAAGACTGGACAGACTCGGCTTGTGCTCGCTAGAATTTAGAAGATTGAGGGGGGATGTTATAGAAACGTACAAAATTCTTATGGGGTTGGACAGGCTAGATGCAGGAAGATTGTTCCCGATGTTGGGGAAGTCCAGAACAAGGGGTCACAGCTTAAGGATAAGGGGGAAATCTTTTAGGAACGAGCTGAGAAAAACATTTTTCACACAGAGAGTGGTGAATCTGTGGAATTCTCTGCCACAGAAGGTAGTTGAGGCCAGTTCATTGGCTATATTTAAAATGTGGCCTTTGTGGCTAAATGTATCAGGGGGTATGGAGAGAAGGCAGGTACAGGATCCTGAGTTGGATGATCAGCCATGATCATATTGAATGGCGGTGCAGGCTCGAAGGGCCGAATGGCCTACTCCTGCACCTATTTTCTATGTTTCTATGTCTATGTTTCATGAGCCAGATTGTTTTTTATACAGTCTGGTAGTTTCAAGATCACCAAAACATTAATAATTTCTTTAATTTTAGATTATTTAACTTAATTTAAATTCCTTGTGTGCTGTGGTGCAGATTGTGCCTCTACATTGCCTATCCTACGCCCACCAATTACCTTCAAGGCGGTAACTTCATCTCAGGGTTCAATTCATTCCTGTAAACAATTTGGTATTGGAGAGCTCTTGATCAGATTGGTTTCTTTAATCACATTCAGACATCCATTGTTCTTGAGTTGATGATTCCTTGCCAGCAGTTGAAACATAAGCAATAGCAGATCCACAATGAAGTAATGTATGGGTCAATTCATTGTCATTGCTCTCTGCCTTTAAATAAACAAGTGCCCAAAGCAGTTTATTGTGAAAAGGCATAAACATCAGTACGTGGTGTGTTCTTACATAGCAAAATGGTTTGATTTAATCACTGACCTAGATAACTAAAAGCACAGGCCTCAATATCCGAGAGACAATGTTATCAAGAATTGGATTCATTAGCTCCTGTTTTCCCGGCGCTAGTTATGTAGGGATTGGTTTTACTTGCACTAAAATCATTTCCTTGGAAAGGTTAGACTGAGACGTCCAAGGGTTTGCCATCATTCGCAGAGCCCGGAGCCTGGTCCCGATGTTTCGGGTCGCCTATTCCTTCGCTCCTTGGATGCTGTCTCACCCACTGAGTTTCTCTATCTTTTTTGTTTCCCTATAATATATCTTCTGAAACATGACATTTATTTGTCGATTGCTACATTGATTCTTACACCAGGAGGAAACAATTTGAAATACCACCTGCCAGACTCCTCTTATATGTTTCCTGGACAATCACCCCACTCCCCAGCTCATAAGGTTTTCAATAGACAATAGATGCAGGAGTTGGCCATTCGGCCCTTCGAGCCAGCACCGCCATTCAATGTGATCATGGCAAATCATCCCCAATCAGTACCCCGTTCCTGCCTTCTCCCCATATCCCCTGACTCCGCTATCTTTAAGAGCCCTATCTAGCTCTCTCTTGAAAATATCCAGAGAACCGGCCTCCACTGCCCTCTGAGGCAGAGAATTTCACACTCATAACTCTCTGTGAGAAAAAGTGTTTCCTCATATCTGTTCTAAATGGCTTACCCCTTATTCTTAAACTGTGGCCCCTAGTTCTGGACTCCCCCAACATCGGGAACATGGTATTCCTCTTGGTATTTTCTCCACTGATGAGCACCTCTAGGCTATTTTCATTGAAACAATACACTTGCTCCCCTCCTTCCTGCAGCCACCGTTTTCTCATGGCAGCCGTACTGTGCTACGGTTGTGGCTAACTTTAGTCGTGAGCCTTCAAGGCAAAGCTCCTCTCTGATTGCTGTGCAGAAAATGACCAGAAACCGTTTAATGAGCCAAATACTTTCGATAAACAGATTTGTGCGTCTGTCCTGCCCTCTGCTGTTCTGTGTGGAACTACCTCAAAGATTAATTCCACTTTCTCATTCTGTGCTGATGGTCCTTTCTCCCACCTGCTTCTTCTTTCTCTTTAACCATTGCCTTTGAAATATCTTTTCCATTCTTTTGTTAGGCAGGAGGGAACAATGTGGTGTGATGAGGAATGTTGAAAAACTGCACTTACCCAGTTCTTTGCCACTCGTTCCTCTGTGAATAAATAATTTAAAGAGTTCAACATGTTTCAACAATAAAACGAGGAAAGAGTTTCTGGATTTCTAAAGTGAGAAAAACTGCTTTTTATTTTTATTTAAGTAAATAATTAAGTCTAATATTTTTTGATGATGATTCTTATACTAGCTGTTTAAAAGTATCAAGCAGATCTACAAATGATAAACAGAGGGGTTAATTGTCCATTATGTAGTTGCCCCTAAAGTGGAAACGGATGGTAGAATCTGGGGGAGATGATGGGATTGCAGGGAAAATAAATTGTTTGTGTTGGATTAATGCAAGTGGGTGCTTGGAGGTCAGCATGAACTCTGTGGGCAGAAGGGTTGTTTTTGTCAATAACTAGGCGGCACGGTGGCGCAGCGGTAGAGTTTCTGCCTAATGCCCCTGTCCCACTGAGGAAACCTGAACGGAAACCTCTGGAGACTTTGCGCCCCACCCAAGGTTTCCGTGCGGTTCCTGGAAGTTGCAGGTGGATGCCGGAGGTTGCAGGTCGTGGAAGCACGTAGGGAGACCGACAAAAACCTCCGGGAACCGCACGGAAACCTTGGGTGGGGCACAAAGTCTCCAGAGGTTCAGGTTTCCTAAGTGGGACAGGGGCATTACAGCGCTTGCAGTGCCGGAGACCCAGGCTCGATCCCGACTACGGGTGCTGTCTGTACGGAGTTTGTACATTCTCCCCTTGACCGCGTGGGTTTTCTCCGAGATCTTCGGTTTCCATCCAGACTCCAGACATACGAGTATGTGGGTGGAATTGGCTTGGGGTTGTGTAAATTGTCCCTAGTGTGTGCAGAATAGTGTAAATGTACGGGGATCGCTGGTCGGTGCGGACTCAGTGGGCCAAAGGATCTGTTTCCGTGCTGTATCTCTAAACTAAACTAAACTGACTCTATGCACATTGGCACAGCTGGTAGAGCCACTACCTCACAGTGGCAGAGACCCAGGTTTGACCTTGAACACAGCTGCTGTCTGTGTGGAGTTTGCACGTTCTCCCTTTGCCTACCTACCACATCCCAAAGACATGCAAGTTTGTAGGTTAACTGGTCTTTGTAAATTGCCCCTGGTGTGTAGTGGATGCGAATGTGGGAATTACATAGAACTAATGTTAACGGGTGATCAACGGTCAGCATGGACCCGATGGGTTGAAGGGCCCATTTCCATGTTGTATCTCTAAACTAAATTAAACTCAGACTGACATCCTGACCCACTGAGTTACTCCAGTGCTTTGTTTTTTGCTTAAGATTCCAGCAATTATAGTTTCTCATGTCTCTCTTAAGATATTTTCAGATTGCCCCGTAGAGAGTAAATAGACTTGAGAGCCATGTTGAAGCCAGGATCAATTCAACCTAATGGAATAAATGAAACAGGCGCACCAAGCTGGCAACATAAATGGTGAGCATAGTCATATTCATTCAAATGGAAAGTAGATAATTTCCATTTTTTTTTAATTATCTACTCTGCCAGTAATGTGAGGAAGAATAAACAGATACTCGTTCTTTAATCTCTACATCATAGAGGCTTTTTACAAATCTTACATGGATCTGTTGTAGGCTAATTGATAGTTTTGATTAGGTTACAATTCAATCTTCAATGAATACTATGACTGATAGTTGACAAATGTTCTTTATTTGTCAACCATTTCCTGTATTTCTAAATCACTAGACTGGAGAAAGATCAATGTTGCATATGGTAGACGCTAGACTAAGTGGGACCTATTGGTAGGTATGTTGCAAAGCCTACCTGAAGCGTCGCTGAAAATCTGTCGCTGCGGGTGTGCGCGATTTTGGCGCCGTTTAGAGGGGGGCGGGTTTAAAACGCGATTTTCTCTAGGCTGTTCAAATCGAAGATGTTCAGCCTAGTTAATTATTAACGAAAAATCGCTGGAAGACCCCGTCGCAAAAGCTATTATTAGTTTTAAAGGCCTCGTATAATAGTTATAGTAGTTTAAAAATCAATCTCTAAACCCGCGACCACCGGCAGCTGTCAGGGTCGCATAGTGCAAATAACAGAAGGTAGGCTGCTTATTTTTACATTAAAAAGGGCTTCTTAAGATCCCTTTATACAATGTTTAATGTTGCGAGTAGCTCATTTTGGGACCATTATATCCCGCAGTATTTTTCTGGGCATTTGAGGCACAAATCTAGCGCAATGTGAACGTTCTAAACCAGCGCGTTCACAGGAACCCACTGGAAAGCCGATTTAAATGGACTTTAATTTGCAGCAATTGAACACTAAATTCCTTCCATTTGGCCTATAAATTAATGTAAATGAGATTTAAAAATCATGTTTTATTGTGAATTATTTATGAATATCATTTGGACACTTAGGCTATTTAAAAATGTTAATCATTTATTAAGAAATGGATAGATGTTTAGATCTAGTAATTGAAGTTTGAAATTAGCTACACTTGGGTAACTAACTAATTATATGCTTTAATTTCAGGTCATCCAAGTAAGATTATTTTTTATTTGTTTCAGAATGGTTCAATCTACGGTAACTGAAAATTTCATTCAGTTCTCTTAATTTTTAAGAAAGTTATGGGCTTTTGACTGTCCACAATCACAGCTTTTTTGTTGTGTCCATAGAAAATCAATAGGGAACAAGATGCTAATTTCCGAGTATGAAAATGGCCATAACTTTTTAAATACTTGAGATATGAAAGTGAATTAGGCGTCAAATTAAACTTCTTTTCATGCTTTATCTGATGGGATAAATTACGGACTTGATTTTTTAAATCTCAAAATTTTGTAACATTGGGTCCCAGCTTCACACGGGAGGGCTGGTCCCCCAACGCAATATTCCACCTCCACCAATTCTGGTGATCAGTGGGGGGGGGGGCTTTCTGGAGTGCTAGTATGGGTGTTATGGGCTTAAGGGACTGGTTTGCAGATGGCTAGTATGGACATTGTGGGCCGAATGGATTCTTGGGCTGGCGGCTCGGTCACTCAAGCCTGGCGTGCTGGCAGCTCGCTCGCTCACAGCTGGTGGGCTGGCAGTTGGCTATTCCTTGAAATTCCATTTCAAGCAGGGTGCAAGGCCACCAAATTCAAGTGCAGTTTCATACGATTTCAAGCAGGGTGCAAGGCCACCAAATTCAAATGCAGTTTCATACCATTTCATGCAGGGTGCAAGGCCACCAAAGACAGAGTCATGACCTCGCCCTCCCCCATCTTGCAGAGACTGAGCCACGCCCACACTTCTGGGTTTTATAGTCCCTCCGCCCCCCTCCATAAGGCGACAACCTCTTTTTCATTTTTAAAGCCGGCAACAACCACTTTTCCATTTTCAAAGCAACAAACACTTTTGCATTTTCAAACCAAAAACAACTTTTGCATTTTCAAACTGCATTTTCAAACGACATTAAGGGGACTCAGTTTAGTAGACATGTGTTCAGTGTCATTCACAGCTCAGACTGAGACGTGACCCTCTCGCTCCCCCATCTTGCAGAGATTGACTGAGGCACCCAACACCAAAAGATCCTATAGCAAGCAAGATAGTGTACTCGATGAAAAAGACGCAGTACGGTCATGGGTAGGTTCATGGGTAATCTTCGGCCCCATTTCCGTAATCGGCTTCCGTCTCTGCCATCTTTGTCCGCCATAGCTGAGAAAAGATACTAGTGCGGAGACGGAAGCCAGTTACGGAAACATCCTCGTAAAAATCAAAGATCTTTGGTAAAAATCTTCTCCTCATTTTCTCTCTGCCCCGTTAAAGAGACTCACTGACGGGGGTAAAGAGGGCGGGCTGAGATCCGAAGCTGAGAACAGACGGCCCTTCGGTTTCTTCCCCCATCATGCTCGCTGCCCGGCTCCCAAACTCCGGACCGGTCTGCTCTTTTTGTGGAAAAAATAAACAACTAATTTTGAAAAGGCACAGCGGAGACAGAAAGAGGGAAGCGTGGATTGGAAAGGTCTCCCCTTTTTACACTGCCGAGTGGGAACACCCTCTTTGCCCTCAGTGCCCCCTCCACCCTTGCACAGTCCGATCCCAATCCCGGGGCTTTGAATCCAAAACATGAAAAAAGAAAATTAACAGAATTATAATTTATTAACATATTAATCATTAACAAAAAGTAACAGAATTATGAATCATGAATCTAACACTATATCACACACACAACCTGTTCCCCCGCAACGTTGATTACACTGCAAGAGATATACAAAGTCGGGTCAGGTCGGGTTTACTTAAATGGCCGATGAAAAGGCTGACGTTCCGCTCCGTTGCATACGACTCATCATCCCATTGTTTTTAGCAGGATTGCACTATCTTGCTTGCTATAGGATCCTTGCTCAAAACTTCTGGGTTTTATAGTCCCGCCCCCTCCCATTGGAAGGGGCGTGGCCTTCATGTGTGATTGACAGGAGAGAGAATCTCAACATTTTTAAAACATTAATAAGTCTTTTATTTTTCATCTATGGGAAAAATCCTCTTGTCCTGCCCAGGGGGCGGGGGGAATCTGAGTAAGATGGCCAAAAGTCACAGCCGTAAGTGGTAGTGTTTTTTCTAAAATCAATATACAGTGCAAACAGGAAGTGGCCAAGATGACACTTTTAGTAATATAGATGACTCCTGATATTTCATCTGATCAACCTGAAGCAGTGTGCTACATGTCTCCACAGATGCAGCCTGACCGGCTGAATATTTGTAATATCACAGCTGGCATCCTGGTGCCATCGCAACAACCTAGAGCTCAATGCTCTTAAGACAGTGGAATTTATTGTAGACTTTAGGAGAGCTCCCCCTCCCCTCACCCCACTCACCATCAACAACACCACAGTCACATCGGTGGAGTCTTTTAAGTTCCTGGGAACTATCATCTCCAAGGACCTTAAGTGGGGGGGGCTACCATCGACTCCACAGTCAAAAAGGCACAACAGAGGATGTACTTCCTACGGCAGCTGAGGAAACACAATCTGCCACAGGCAATGATGGTCCAATTCTACCGGCCATCGTAGAGTCTGTTCTCACCTTCTCCATCATGGTCTGGTTTGGATCAGCCACCAAGCACGACACCTGGAGGCTGCAGCGAATCGTCTGATCAGCAGAGATTATTGGCTGCAACCTTCCCTCCATTGATGAACTGTACACTGCAAGGGCCAGGAAGCGAGCGGGCAAGAACATCTCTGACCCCTCTCACCCTGGCCACAAACTCTTTGAATCACTTCCCTCTGGAAGGCAACTCCGGACTGTCAAAGCTGCCACAGCCAGACATAAAAACAGTTTTTATCCATGAGTAGTTGCTCTACTCAACAGCCAAAAATCTGTAGCCTCCCTTTGATCTGGTATTTTGTTGGTTCACATGCTTGATCAATGGTGTTTTATCATTAATGTCCTATTATTATTAATGTTTAGTGTTTTCTGAGTCATTAGTAACTGTCACTGTATATCATGTTGTTACTTGTGGGTGGAGCACCAAGGCAAATTCCTTGTGTGTGAATACTTGGCCAATAAACTTACTTACTGACTTACAGTTGGTGAGGCTGCACATGGAATATTATGTTTAATTTGCTCACCATGCTGCAGAAAGTTGCCATTAAGCTGTAAAGAGTTCAGCGAAGATTTATGAGGATATTGACACAAGGGCTTGAGCTGTTCTAGAAAGTTAGATTGCATGGGATAATATAAAGATAATAAAAATGATGAGGGGAATGTGTACAGGGTAGGAGAATCAAGAATTGGAGTGGATAGGTTTAAGGCGAGAAGGGAAAGATTTAGAAGGAACCAAACCAGAAACATTTTCACACAGTGGTTATATGGATCGAGCAGCCAGAAGAAGTTGAGGCCAGCACTTACTTACTTACTTTTCTTGTTTTGATTATAGTCAGTCATAGAGGGTGGAAACAGGCCCATCGGCCCAACCAAGAGGGGTCCTACCTGCCTCATTTGGCCAATATCCCTCTAAACTTATCCTATTCATGTACCGGTCTAAATGTTGTGAAACATTGCGATAGTACCCGCCTCAACTACCTCCTCCGGCATCTCGTTCCGCCACCCATTGTGAAAAAAGGTTACCCCCCATGTTCCTATTAAATCTTTCCACCCTCCCCTTAAACCTATATCCTCCGATTCTTGATTCCCCTATTCTCCTTTATGTTTAATGTTAAATTCTATAATGGTGTGTTTATTTTATTTGGTACTGCAATGGCAACTCAAATTTCACTACACCAATTGGTGCATGTGACAATAAATGTCATTTGTCCTTTGTCCTCTGGGCAAGAGACCCTGTGCATTTACCCAATCTATTCCTCTCATGATTTTATACACTGCTATAACATGATTTTTATACACTGCTCATCCTCCTGCGCTCCATGGAATAGAGACCTAGCCTGTTCAACCGCTTACTACAGCTAAGCCCCTCGAGTCCTGGCAACATCCTTGTAAATCTTCTCTGCACCCTGTCCAGCTTGACATCTTTCCTATAACATGATGCACAAAACTGAACACAATACTTAGCGCTGTTACAAAATCCTACCATCAGTGGCGCTCCAGATCTGCCCACTGCCTGTACATGCAATTCCAGAGGCTGGGTGGGAGGGGGGGAGCTGGATTAAAATGTAGGTTTGTATTGGTTGTCGGAGAGGGATTTGCTCGGACTACAAGCTGATGAAGAAAATTTGTTCTGCGAACCCGTTCCCGTTTTTAAAAAAAAGTTGCTGGTCGATTGCATCGCTGGATTGACGTTAAACACGACCTCCAATGCCTTCCATGCCTTCACCATCACGGATCGCAAGTGCAGGACAAAGCAAAAGGTATGTCGTTTATTTAACATCTTAAGTTGCTTTTTGGTGTGGTTTCATTTTAATCTGATGATACGAAATATGTAACTTAGGCACCGATATCGGCCGTGTCTTGCCTGCCGATGTCGGGGCATAAATCATGGCAGCAGCCACATTCCGATCTATCACAATTCAGAAACATCCACTCTCAAGATAATCAAATTCATTATTTTTCTGCACAATCATGTCATAAGAACATCTAAATCATCTATATTTTGTGATATTGTCTATCCATGATCAATATTTACATACTAAATATCTGGCTGAAAACTTCCACAGTACATAGTTTTAGTCAGTCAGTTTAGTATGAAAATATGGATCATAAAGACAATAACACAAAATATAGATAATTTAGATGTTCTTATGACATGATTGTGCAAAATATAATGATTTAGATTATCTTGAGAGTGGATGTTTCTGGATTTTGAATAAATGTCTGTGTAAAATGACCCTTGCCTTCTGCAGTGTTATAAACCAACAGAGTAAAATTTATGGGAATTGAACATTCAATTCCTTCCATTTGGCATAGACATTCATGACAAAGTGAGATTTAAAAATCATGTTATATTGTGAATTCTTGGGTGAATGGGATCAGTTTGTTATTTGGATACTTTGGCTATTTAAAAAAATATTTTTTGCTTTTTAAGAATGGGATAGATGTTTAGATTCAGTAATTTAATTTAGATGAATTTAATTGATTTCATGACACTGATGAACATGAATGTTTTGTTGGGTATTTACAATTTGTTTTAACGTTTAACTTGTGTTAGGCATTTTATTGAACAAATCATTTCTAAAAAACTGCAAATAATAACTTGTTTCTGTTAATGCTGTTCAGTGGTTTTATTCTTTACATTTTAAACAGATGCCTCCGAAGAAGAAATGCAAAATTGTCAATCCAAATGCCCAGCCTGGCGTAGCTAGAGCTCACCTTGAAGTGAATTTCTCTGTCATGCCCGAGTCCAAGAGGGTTCTTATAAAATGGACACATCTTGTACTTGTATACCTCGTTTGGAAAAAGACTGTCTGAAATGGAGAGACTCCATGACTTCACCCAGGCTGAAGCAAAAGTAGAACTTCAGATATTAGGCTTACTTGACAAATACCTGACTGAGCCTTGGATGAAGCACTTCTACACTTCAAGCAAGTATGTATGCACTGAGTACGAGCAGCTTTCAGTTTCACTGTACATGTATAGTGACAATAAATGGCATATCTATATCTAGAATCAGATCAACCATGTTGATGGCATTAAAGTGGTTAAAGGGGTGTTTGCAGCTCTAAAGGAAGGCACAGAAAATAGAGAACTTGATATTGGCAAGGGAGCATTTCTACGGTGAGGAGGTGCATCTTGATGCCACGTTGACAAAACGTCGGGTGCTACCAGTACATCCACAGTTCAGTTCAAAGATGAGGAGCCGTCTTCAAGCTGTCATCACTGTGTCGGAAAGGCAGTATAGTAAATACTTTGAACTTGATGTAACTGAGAAACTGAAGGAGGAGACTGCATCAGCAAGATCACACAACATTGATGCGGAGGAGATAATGGGGATGTTTAGCTCATCGAAACAGAAATCTCTCAATGCCATGTGTTATTTGTCATGTAGGGTGCGGGCCTGCAAGAATAGAACAGTCAACTTCCTTGATAATCTCGAGGAGCAACATAGGGAGGAGGTGCTCTGTGGCAATGAAATTGAGGAGAGTGCAGAGGAACAGACGGAAGAAAAAAACAGAAGGAATTGAGAGCAGAAATCATCAAGGGACAGAAAGATAAGGAGCATGCTCGGGACACGAAAGAGAGGAAAAAGGTAGGAAAAAAATTGAAAGAGACGGATTGAGACAGCACTCGCAGAGATCATCCGAATTTGGACTACTCCAAATGTGATGATCTACAGGACATTCTTAATGGGAGTGGGCAGAAAAGCATGTCATTTGTGGTTTGAAGAGCAAAAACTTGTAGTTTACAATGCCAAAATTGAAAAGTTGAGGAAAAACAAGGTGTACAGAGTTGCTTATTGGTTGCAATCTGAGGAGTATGATAATGCTACTGATTATGATATGCCAATGTACCGGCTAACAGCTGATCTTCGCCATTAAGACTTGGTCTTTTGCTAGAAATTGTGATTTCTTTACCTGTCTGTTACAGACTTACAGCATAATACAATAATATTAAAGTTCTGATCTTGAGAATATCACATTTTTGAATTTTCAAGGCAGTCTGGGTGTTTATTACTATTTCTGTCACAACAGTCAATTGTGTAATTAGCTACAATTAGGTAACTAGCTAATGATTTGCTTTAATTAAAGGTCATCCAAGTAAGATGTTTCATATTTGTTTCAGAATGCTTCATTCTATAATAACTGAAAATGTCATTCAGTTCTCTTAATTTTTAAGAAAGTTATGGGCTTTTATGTCAATTGACTGTCCTCGATCACAGTTAAGTCAATGGAAAAGCAATAGGGAACAAGATGCTAATTTCCAAGTACGAAAATGACCATAACTTTTTTAATACTGAAGATACAAAAGTGAATTAGGTATCAAATTAAGTTATTTTAATGCTTTATCTGATGGGATAAATTACAGGCTTGATTTTTAAAATCTCAAAATGTTGTAACATTCCTACAATACTCTAAATACAGCCCCACCAGTCTTTTACAACTGCAACATCACTGCCCAACTGCTATACCCATGCCAGCTCTCCCTTTCATACAAATTCACAAATGGAGGCTTTCAGTAGTTAATAAAATGACACTTTTATTAGAATTCTTGAAGTTTAAAATGAAATCAAACATTTAGTACAAAAGCTCAACATTGAGTAGCATTGAAAATAACAGGAGATTGGAGAACCTTTTCAACAAAACTCCTGCCATTTCAAACCTCAGAATGTAGTAAAGTGAAGTTTAATTAAAAAACTTCTCTCATAATTGGATCAGAGAATCTCGTGTGACCCTTCAATACAATGTATTCTCAACGCAGTACAGTACACATGGCTTCAGTGATGTTTTAGAACCACGGGATTAAAAGCAAACTAATAATGTTGTAAATGTGGGTCGACCGACCGGTGTAATATTTAACTAAATGGTGATGGGTTTGATTACACAGTGTTATTGAACCAAATGTTTCAGCCTGGGGGATGAATAAAAAGCAACGGAGCTAAAATGATGGCTGCAATTGGTTGTATACGCAATTGCAAGCATTGGTTATCGGAGATCAGAACAGCATCAATCAAAATGTGTAGTGCATTTCTTAAATTGTAGCAACAAAATATATACACACACTGAATGGAGAAACTGAGGTATGAATGGAAAAAAAATCATTAATTTGCAGATATCATTACACAAATGAAACATGCTCATGCACAAGAATTTCAAATTCTGCATTCCTTTTATCTTATTCTTCGAGTTCAGGAAATTCTTTGTATTCTTCATCCAGAAGATCAGACTCAGGCGACACCCATAACCAAGGGCACCCACAGGGCAAGCGCCACACTAACCAGAGGGATCATTACGCTAGGCTCCACATTTCCTAAAGACTTCTCTGCCTTGACCCACCCAACTCCCTACCTGACAGTGAGAGATGACCAGCCTCAAACCAGTGCTCCACCATTTTGAACATTAATGTTCATTGGGGTGACTTAGCTGTTAAACACCTTATACTTGCAACAATACCAACTTGCAATTATTTATTGTGTAGGAAGGAATTGCAGAAGCTGGTTTCAACCGAAGATGGACACAAAAAGCTGGAGTAACTCAGCACGTCAGACAGCATCTCTGAAACAGGTGACGTTTCAGGTCAAGACTCTTCTTCAGGTGGGAAAGGGAAACGAGAGATATAGAACTAAAGATATGCAAAAAAGGGATTGATGATAAACGCTGATAGAGGTATGAATATTGCTATCTCTAACTTCACCTCCCTCTCAGTCCCTCCCCCACGCTAGCTGTTGTATTGGTTTCAGTCATCCTGGTGAGTTTCATTGTCTGTAACTAGTTTTCAATGGTCTGTTTCCATTATCATAATTATTTATTTGCACATCTTTCATTCAATTGGCCTATGTCTCTCTATATCACTGTCTATATCTTTTGTTTCCCTTTCCCACTGACTCAGTCTGAAGAAGAGCCTCGACATGAAACGTTGCCTATTCCTTTTCTCCAGGGATACTGTCTGACCTGCTGATTTTACTTATTGTTCTTTCACAATCAACGGAAGTTTTCAATGAACGCTTCAATAAATTCTCAAATTAAAACAATGAAGGTGCTCAGGCAACAGAGGCTGATATTAATGGTAACCCCTCGCCCTGCAAACTGAAGATGAAAATTAAATGAGGTTCATAAAGTAGCACAACTCCTTCTTAAATGTTGCACTAAAATGTGCGAATTTGCATTTTGGAACATAAATAGATGTGTAAATAAATGTTAGCACCAAGCTAGGTACAGTACTTCCCTCAAAGTGTTTAGAGTTTAAGGCAGCAATGTTTAAGGGAACAGCTTTACAGCAGCAGTGCCCAATGTATTTCACCAATGGGACCCATGAATACTCGTGTACAAAGGCCATTAAATTAGATTTACAGACTTTCCACAACCCACTGCAGTCCTTATAGTATTCAGACCCATTTAAAGCACCAACTGTGGCGAAAAGGCATTAGATTAACCGTGAGACCACTTCAACACAACACACAATCGGTTTGACATGCCAAGGATGAGGGAGGATATTCAGATTTATTTTTTGTGATATCTGCAAACAAATTTGGGCACCATATATTATCAAAAAAAAATCTAAGGGAAATGCATTCACAAGTGAGTGCTGAAGCCTTCAAATTGACATGTGCTTTTTGCTTCTTTGATGATGCTGTCGTTAGTTATTTCGGTAAATTCACAAAGCACAGCCCTTTCAAGTTGGAAGACTGGAAATAGCCCTAAGGTCTAGATTTGAAGAAATCTGCCCACCTTCCCCTCTAACCATCAAACATCACAGGTAACACTTGCAAAGGCAGAAAGTTAACAATAAGAGCAATAAAAACGAGTGAGAAAATACAGATCGCAATGCATTAACCATTTGGTGAGCTAGTTAAAATGAGACTAAAACTAAAGTGCAAAAAGAGGCAAATCTGTAAATACATAATATGAATCCACTGCACTTTGCCTTAGCTTTTGAACAATGTGAGGTATAATATTGCTTTGCAACAGCTAGCTCACTGTATTTATAGGACAATCTTTCTAAACAGAATGTGCTCAAGTTGTGACTCACAACAACATGTTATTCCCACATGGGCCAAGTGTATATCTGACTTGCCAAATGACTACATGACGTTGCCATATTTTGGTCAGGGTTTAATAACGATGATAAATACCTCCTTCATAGTATGAAGTTCATACGTCCGACATTCACTAAGATATACAATTGCTGAGGGGAGGGGTAAAATAGTAATGGGTTTTAAAGGCAAGATCCATGCAGGAAACCATATGTACAAATGGAAGACTCCAGTAAGGAGAAGTTTCACTCACAAAATGTCCATCAGTTCGATGTTTTTTTCATCAAAACTTTTTCATTGCCTTGATTATAACAGGTACTGTACTACAAAAATAAATTTCACATCAAAGCAAAATATATTGTATACAAAGTTGACAGATCACAGTTAAGATTAGAATTGTTTGCAGTACGTTGCCAGTGAGTAAAGAGATTAGAGAACTGCTTTTAGGACTGATCGCAGAGGCCGTCCTCCTTTAGTGAGCTCCCGTGTCACACACATGCAGGGCAATGGAATGGCCTCTCTAGTCCTCTCCACCGTGTTGTAGCGACAGTCTTTCAAGTGGTCGGCCATGCTGGCAATCTCTGCAAATTTCCACTCACTAACCGTGCTGAAGGCAGTGCTGAATCGCCAGGCCTGAGGGAGAGAAAAGTCCCACAAGTCACAAACTGCAGGTTGGACATACTGCATGTATAGAGAAACATTCCAATCCAAATGGCCATGAAATTGAAGCAGCTTATCTAAGTTACCACAGAATTACATTTATTGCAAAATTAATATTTTGAAATGTTCACCGAGAATGAAGAAATATTTAGAACATGTTGGACACTTAATAATAAATAAACATATATATATAACCATATAACCAAATAACAATTACAGCACGGAAACAGGCCATCTCGACCCTTCTAGTCCGTGCCGAACACATAATCTCCCCTAGTCTCATATATCTGCGCTCAGACCATAACCCCCCATTCCCTTCCCATCCATATAACTATCCAATTTATTTTTAAATGATAAAAACGAACCTGCCTCCACCACCTTCACTGGAAGCTCATTCCACACAGCTACCACTCTCTGAGTAAAGAAGTTCCCCCTCATGTTACCCCTAAACTTCAGTCCCTTAATTCTCAAGTCATGTCCCCTTGTTTGAATCTTCCCTACTCTCAGTGGGAAAAGCTTTTCCACGTCAACTCTGTCTATCCCTCTCATCATTTTAAAAACCTCTATCAAGTCCCCCCTTAACCTTCTGCGCTCCAAAGAATAAAGCCCTAACTTGTTCAACCTTTCTCTGTAACTTAGTTGCTGAAACCCAGGCAACATTCTAGTAAATCTCCTCTGTACTCTCTCTATTTTGTTGACAGGCAAATATATATATATTTATATATAAAATCACAATCCAGCAGTTGTGTCAGGTGATAAAAACAGAAAGCTTCACTTTGTTAGTCATCGGCTGGATCTGTTGGACCTGATTAGGGATACCTGACATGCCTTCAGGAAAAAGTGCTCACGCTCAAGATAATGGACACCAGGAAAATCTGTGGCTGATAACTATTTTTGATTTCCACACACTATTGAGTAAAAAACCTGATGCGTCTTTTGAATTCCACAGACGCTGCCTGACCTGGGTTTTTTCAGCATTATCAGTTTTGCCGCAGCTACAGTTTTTTGAATTTCATTTATTGTAAAAGTGGTTCTGCCATCAGCTATGTCCCTCCAAACTATTGGTTCAAGGTCTGGAGCCTTGAGTTCACAGACAATACCATTTGTGCAGCAGGAGCTAATACTAATTGGTACTGCATTGGTTAGTTTAGTGTACTTAGGGTGTTTCACAAGTCCAAGAGTTAATTTATTACATCTAGAACTGAACAGTTTGGGGAACAGGGTCCCTTGACAGTGGGGCCATGCCAAAGATAACTGCGTAGAATATGTGAACAGGTTAGACCATTGGTGGGTACAGGTAGCAGGCAACAACAACAACTGCAGCTCATACTAGCTTTCCATTGAGCAGCCCAATTAGTCCCAACCCCACTTTCTAATTGAAATTTATTTTCTCAGTGTAATTCCAATACCCTTTTGAAACCCCTGACTAAGTGTTTCCATCAAATCTACCAGCAGCAAGTTCCAGAATAAAGCAACACAAAAAATATCCTCACATGTGCAAGGTACAGATGCTTCGGGATAGATAGAGGTGGGAGTAAAAGAGTAGGGGAGAAGATGTCACAGCAGTGGTCAGAGATGGTTCGTCAAGTGTGGCTATGTGGGTGGAGCTGTAAAATAGGAAAGGGATGATCACTTTGTTGGGAGTGGACTGCTAGCCCCCAAAGAGTCAACAGGAATTAGAGCAAAGTCTGCCTTAGGCGGTGGAGGCGGGTTCTCTGGATACTTTCAAGAGAGAGCTAGATAGAGCTCTTAAAGATAGCGGAGTCAGGGCATATGGGGAGAAGGCAGAAACGGGGTACTGATTGTGGACGATCGATGCTGGCTCGAAGGGCCGAATGGCCTACTCCTCAATCTATTGTCTATTGTTGTCATAGTAGGCAGGGTGGACTAGCGTACATGGGGCACGTTGGCTGGCGTGTGCAGGTTGGGCCGAAGGGCCTGTTTCCACGCTGTATAACTCTGTTCAGTTCAGTTTATTATCACGTGTACCGAGGTACAGTGAAAAGCTTGTTGCGTATTATCCAGTCAGCAGAAAGACAATATATGATTACAATCGTGCCATTACACTCGAGGGATACATAATAAGGGAATAATGTTTAGTTCAAGGTAAAGCCAGCAAAGTCCGATCAAGGATAGTCCGAGGGTCACCAATGAGGTAGATAATAGTTCAGCACTGCTCTCTGGTTGGGGTAAGGTGATTCAGTTGTCTGATAATAGCTGGGAAGAAACTGTCCCTGAATCTGGGGAGGTGTACGTTTTCACACTTCTATACCTTTTGCTTGTTGGGAGGGGAGAAGTGACCAGGGTGCGGCTCGTCCTTGATTATGATGCTGGTCTTGCCGAGGCAGCATGAAGTATGAATGGAGTCAGTAGAAGGGAGGTTGATTTGTGCGATGATCTAGGCTGTGTCCACAATTGACTGCAATTTCTTGCAGGCTTGGGTGGAGCTGTCCCCAAACCAAGCTGTAATGCATCCTGATAAAATGCTTCCATGATGCACCTTTAGAGGTTGGTGAGAGTTGTATGGGAGATGCCAAACTTCCCAAGCCTTCTAAGGAAGTAGATATGTGTTCTCCATGTCCCTTCACTTTCAACCTTTAACTGCTGGCCCTTGAACCATTCAATCTGAAGAAGGATCCCTACCCAAAACATCACCTATCCCTTTTCTCCAGAGACGCTGCCTAACCCACTGAGTTACTCCGACATTTTGTGTCTATATCTTTGGTATAAACCATCACCTGCAGTTGCTTTTTATTCCAAGTTTTATTCCAAATTTTTTTTAGATAATTTTATCCTGTACACCCAGGTTACACCAAACATTCAAAACCAGTGATCCCAACACTGATATTCCCCTAACTCCCAATATGCATGAAAACCCTTTTACTGTGGCTTCCATCCTTAAACCAATCTCCGTTCCATATCACCACTGACAAGGGCCTCATTTTATTGACGTGTCTTTTTGTTTACAGGAAATTCCTCTTATCCTTATCACAAATGTCTTTCAGAGGTGAATATAGATAAGGAAAACAGATTTAGGGTAAGGAGTAAGATACATAGAGGGGATGTGGGGGTGATACCATTTTCACCCAGAGAGCAGCGAGTACCATAAATGCTCTATTGGAGAAAGTGATGGAAGGAGTGTCGCTGACAGCATTTAAGAGGTGCCTGGACAAGTACTGGAATCATCTCCAGATTATAGGCCATGTGGTGGAAGATGGGATCGTCTATGAGTGCCCACTGGTCAGCAGTGACATATTGGACCCAATAACTCATTTCCATTCAGTATGACTGCATTGTGTTCATTTATTAACCCCTCCCATTAATAGAAATTCAATAAATCCAGGCTGGTACTCCCTTTATAAACAAAGTGTTACATGTGACTTAACTTTACCCCCCCCCCTCGTGTTTTTTGTAACGTTGCCCCACAATGGAGATCGAACAGATCAGCCTGTATTTATCAAAAATTATCTTATGTCCCCCTTTTATGCAAGGATGTCATATGCCATTGTGAATCCCTTCTGCCATTCCTGCTCCCACCTCCATCAGCAATCAAGGATGAAGCCCATCCAAATCAGGGCCCAATTTAATTTAAGCATAGACTGCTGTTCTAATACAATCACCTTATCAAGTTTCACTTGATCCATTATTTTAACCAACTCAGTTCCCACTGAAATTTGTACAGCATTCTCTTCCCCAATAAAGATCAATACAGAGTACATTAGATACTGTAGCCACTGCCTCACCCTCTACATATAGTCCCCCTTGATGCCAAATCAGACCTATCCCTCTACCCAGTGCCTACTGAAGACATGAGTTCCCACTTGTTACTATCACATCTATCTATCAATCCACACTATCTATCAATCATACTAAAACTCTGTGTGTGTGTGCGAGTGTGCGTGTCTCTGGTGTGTGTCCTGGTGTGTGCCTCTGGTGGTGTGTGTCTGTGGTGTGTGTCTCTGGTGTGTGTGTCTCTGGTGTGTGTCTCGTGTCTCTGGTGGTGTGTGTCTCTGGTGTGTGTGTCCCTGGTGCGTGTCTCTGGTGCGTGTGTCTCTGTGGTGTGTGTCTCTGTGGTGTGTGTCTCTGTGGTGTGTGTCTCGTGTCTCTGTGGTGTGTGTCTCTGTGGTGTGTCCCTGGTGCGTGTCTCTGGTGCGTGTCTCTGTGGTGTGTGTCTGTGGTGTGTGTGTCTGGTGTGTGTGTCCCTGGTGCGTGTCTCTGTGGTGTGTGTCTCTGTGGTGTGTGTCTCTGTGGTGTGTCCCTGGTGCGTGTCTCTGGTGTGTGTCTCTGTGGTGCGTGTCTCTGTGTGTGTGTCTCTGTGGTGCGTGTGTCTGGTGTGTGTCTCTGTGGTGTGTGTCTCTGGTGCGTGTCTCTGTGGTGTGTGTCTCTGTGTGTGTGTCTCTGTGGTGTGTGTCTCTGTGGTGTGTCTCTGGTGCGTGTGGTGTGTGTCTCTGTGGTGTGTGTCTCTGTGGTGTGTGTCTCTGTGGTGTGTGTCTCTGTGGTGTGTCTCTGGTGCGTGTGGTGCGTGTCTCTGTGGTGCGTGTCTCTGTGGTGTGTGTCTCTGTGGTGTGTGTCTCTGGTGCGTGTCTCTGTGGTGTGTGTCTCTGGTGCGTGTCTCTGTGGTGTGTGTCTCTGTGGTGTGTGTCTCTGTGTGCGTGTCTCTGTGGTGTGTGTCTCTGTGGTGTGTCTCTGGTGTGTGTGTGTGTCTCTGTCCCTGTGTGTGTCTCTGTGGTGTGTGTCTCTCTGTGTGGTGTGTCTCTGGTGCGTGTCTCTGTGGTGTGTGTCTCTGGTGCGTGTCTCTGTGGTGTGTGTCTCTGTGGTGTGTGTCTCTGTGTGTGTGTCTCTGTGTGTGTGTCTCTGTGTGTGTGTCTCTGTGGTGCGTGTCTCTGTGGTGTGTGTCTCTGTGCACGTGGTGTGTGTCTCTGTGGTGCGTGCCTCTGGTGTGTGTCTCTGGTGCGTGTCCCTGGTGCGTGTCCCTGGTGTGTGCACGTGTGTGTGTCTCTGGTGCGTGCCTCTGGTGTGTGTCTCTGGTGTGTGTCTCTGGTGCGTGTCCCTGGTGTGTGCACGTGTGTGTGTCTCTGGTGCGGGCCTCTGGTGTGGGCCTCTGGTGTGTGTCTGTCATCTGGCCACAATCTGCGTGATTCCCAATTCCTTACAAACGCTAGGCCACAGTCTTCCCATTTTCACACATTCTACTAACTTTTTTTCCTGTGGAGGTGATAAACATATTCCCATCGTATTTCCACCTATATTCCTGCAGTTTTTGAATATTGAAATTTTAAACATCCCAGACTCAACCGTTTTGCCAAAAAAAAACAAACAAATTATGTCACAATGCACTCCGGCTCTGCGCAGGGGGCGGGGGGGCGCCACGCTGGAATTTGCTGGAAACCTCCCCCCCCCCTCCCCCTTGCCTTGCCCAGTTGCAGTCATCGGGTCCTCGAGTCCACGCCCGCACGGACCCGCATGTGGTCTCGCTCGTGTCTGGGCCTGGGCTGGAGCTGGAGTGAGGGCCGAGCCTGGGGCCGAGAAAGAAGCCGCCGGTGGAACCAAGGACCAGTCAAGGCCGGGCCGGGTACAAGAACCAGGACGAGTTCTAGGCCCTAGCTCCGCTCTACGACCTGGGTAAGTGCTGCGGCAGGGAATGGGAGTGAGGGGAGGAGGATGAGGGAAATGAAGAGGGAGATGGTGTGGGGGTGTCTACCCCCCTTCTCTGCCCCACCCTCTCTGACCCCTCCCCTCTCTGACCTCCCCCCCTCTCTACCCCCCCCCTCCTCTCTCTATAGCCCCCCCCCCCCTCTGCCCCTCTTTGCCCCTCCCCCTCCCTCTCTGCCCCCCCCCCCCCCCCCTCTAACCATCCTTCCTCTCTAGGGAGTGGTGAGTATTCAGACCTATGGGTGAGTGAGTATTGCATTCAGGGACCTGCCCTCCCCTGTAATGCTGCACTCCCCTCCCCCACCCCCACCCCACCCACCCCCTGTGTTGGTGGACGGGACCCAACGGGTAACACTTGGTCTGGTATCCTCTAGTTGCTTGTCTCACTTTTTTTTTCACCTCACTATATTCTGCCTGGTTCCTATTTGGATTATTCACTTGAAATGCAAAATACACCCACTTTTATTATTTCAGGATTCTCGCCATCTTCCTTGTCATCAAAAGATCTCTGATTTTGGTATTCCTTCATTTCCTCCTAGTGAGAACACACCTAGCCTGTGGCTGACACGACACCTCCTTTAAATATTACACCTTGTCCTGCTGCCCTTTCATTCCATTCCCCAAGCCCGATCCTCCACAACCCTCTGATGCCAGACCTTTTCCATTTGAGTAGATCTACTTTTAGATTGCTCCCTGTCCTTCAATTGCCAACACTAATTTTATGCAGTAAAACCCCAATTATCTGCTATCCCATTCTTGGAACCTTCTGATGGTTGAGCATCTGGCTAACTGGGGCCGTTTCCTGCACTACCTTGAAACTCTCTGGTTCTGTCTCCTGTGCTCCCATTACACTTCTTGGGTTCACATCAAATATTTATCATACTACTGTGTCATATCAAATAAATAGTTAACTATAAGTGTGTTGGAGTATTAATAGGAGTAAGAGCCAATAGTCTGGATGTTTGCCAGCCCATGCCTGAATTACACCAAAACTGTACACGATAACGCTACAATTTTTGGACCACCTTACCATTGTCCTGTGATGTGTTGTAGCAAGTTTCGCTCAGATTTATGGTATATTTTATATGTTATTCACAATTTCAACATTACAAAATCCAGTTTGAGAAAAAATCATTTGAAGTTGCAGTGGCAGTTAGCAGTTATGACGTCACAATGGGATCTCATTTACATAAAAAACAAAACAGCAGCTTCTACCTCATAATGATGTAAAGGGGGGTTGGGAGGGGGAGGGGTTATGGAGGGAGCGACTGAGGGTATGGAGTGACTGAGGGTAGGGAAAAGGAGAGGGAGGGAGAGGTGAGGGAGGGAGCTATGGAGGAGGGGAGAGAGAAGAGGAGGGATGAGGGAGATTGAGCGCTCGTGCGCTGTTGGGGGCTATGGGTGAGTGGTGGAAACAGTTTGCATTGGGGAACGGGTGAGTGGTGGAATATTGCGTTGGGGAACGAGGCCCAACGGTTCCCACTTGGTTGTGTGTGTGTGTGTGTGTGTGTGTGTGTGTGTGTGTGTGTGTGTGTGTGTGTGTGTGTGTGTGTGTGTGTGTGTGTGTGTGTGTGTGTGTGTGTGTGTGATATAGACATACACACACACACACAAACACATATTACATTACTGGAACTCTCATCTTGTTTGTCTATATGTATGCTTGCGTGCGTGCATGATATTCCAAAACCCCGTCAAAATGGGACACAATAGCGCTAAAAATTATTGGTCCACCTTACTCACCGTTGTCCTGGGATGTAAAAGAAACATGTTTTGTTCAGATTTATGTTATATTTTACAAGTTATTGGCATTTAAAACTTAAAATAACTTAAAACAGCGCCCCCATCCGCGCATACGCAGTTGGGAAAGGCTTCCCCTGCAATCTCACAATGGGGATCTCTGGCATCTCACAATGGGGAAACCATTCAGCTGCACCTGCGCAGTTGGGCCCTTTGCAAATTTTCAGGTCGCCATCTTTTTCCCTTTCGCCTGCCCGGGGCTGGGGTTGGAGCCGGTGCGGGGTCCGGGAGAGGCCACGCTGGGGACCCATGGTCTGAGCGCTGGGGCTGCAGCTGGGTATGGTGGCGGCAGCGCGGGGAGGGAGAGAAGCGGGACCGAGGGCAACAACTAGGCCACAGCCTAGGCCTCTCCCTCACCCGGCTCCAGGCCGCTCGGCCCATCCCCCCCGACAACCCCCGCCTCGAGTACAACTTCATCGCCGACGTGGTGGAGCAAACGGGGCCGGCGTTTACATCGAAATCCTGGGAAGGTGCGGAGACTGGGAGGATTGAGGGAGGAGGCAGTAGGGAGGGAGGGAAAGGGAGGGTGGATAGAGGGAGACGAGGGGAAGAGTGGGGGAGGTAGCGAGTGGGAGAAAGAGGGAGAGGGAGGCAATGGGGGAGGTGAGGGGAGAGTAGAGAGTAGGGGGGTGGGATAGGGGGGAGGTGAGGAGTGAGTAGCAGGGTGAGGAGGGAGAGCAGGGGGTAGGGAGGGGAGAAGGGTTATGGAGGGAGGGAGGGACTGAGGGTAGGGAAAAGGAGAGGGAGGGAGAGGTGGGGGAGGGAGTGGTGGAGGGAGGAGGAGAGGGGAAAGAAGAGGGAGGGTGAAGAGGAGGGGGAGGGAGTGCTGGGGGAATGGAGGATAAGGGTAGGAAGGGGGATGGGGAGGTAATGGAAATATTAAACGCAAAGTTATTAACTTTAACTTAATTTCTGCCGTAACTGCAGGCCTGTCTGCCACTTGCGCAGTTTGGTGGAGCGGGCCCATTGGGTCCACACTTGGTCTAGTATATTCTAAACTTCTTTATCTTTCTCGTGTCCTTATTCTACTCTCACCGTAAACCATAGCATGTCCCACTCTAGTGTTGTCTAAACCTCTGGTCAACTCCCTTTCCTTCGGCCACTACATCTCCATACTCCCATGGAAGTACAACACTGCACTACTCTTGCAATATCCCCAGCTGCGGCACCATAAAGGCATCATGCAGGATTTTCACTTTAGGCTACTAAAATGGTAAGGGCAAAAGACAAAGTGATGCAGTAACTCAGTGGGTCAGGCAGCGGAGGGAATGGAAAGGCGACATTTTGCAATTGTAGGGGACAGGCTTAAATAGTTTGAGGGAGATCTAACCAGGTCACCGATGGCCTATATCCTGACAGTGTAACACCTCACACGACTACTACTCCAGCTGTTTGACTTGGCCAATCCATTTGTCTAAGGTCTTATGCACTAAACTTTACCCCTGCTAGATTTTATCATCGCCACCCATTTGGTTGCTTAGTACCATCTAAACAGGCCTCAGACCCAAGCTACATGCATCAGATGGCAGACAACACCCACAGCTCTCTCTAGCTGCCAGGTGGTCAGCTCTGGAACATACGATTTAGGTTACTGGCAAACATTAACGGTTTAAGTGATGCAACACGCAGCAGCACCCACTGCACATTCAGCATGGACTGCGCCACAAGTCCTCAGCCTGTGAAGTGAGGCAGTGCAAGGCTTGGTTGCTGGAAAGTTGGACATCCATTGTTTGGTTGCAGAGTTTAATATATGCCCTGAGTTTGCGAACTTGCTGACACCATGCTGCCAGTATCTGAGGGAGGGACATCCCAAGAACAGGGAGGGAGGGGGAGGAATTACAAGGCTGAGGTTTATGGGTCCAGTTCAAGGAGTCAAGGGACATAGAATCAGTTCAAGTGGTTGAGAGAAATTGCCACACCAGCTGCTTGAGGTATTGTCAAATTTTGACAAACCAACCAGTGCCTCCCCTGCACATCTCCCATTTTTCTCATTACCGTTTCTGAGCCAGGACTGTTCTCAGATTGATTGCAAAGCTCTTGAAGGGATGAAGCTTGTTCACAAAAGGGAATGTTTGTGCAGGCTGAAGAGGTGGAGGAAGGGCATTTATGAACCAAAATATCAGGTGATGTTTATGAAAAAGAAAGTGGTTTACACTAAAAAGAACGATACTCCAAGGGGTTACTAGAGAGAAGCCTCATGATTCGTGTGATAGTGAATCTGGTGGGGCAGGGCACCTTGCGGCTTCTCCTTCAGATTCCCCTTTAGGGGATATCTTGTCTCTGCATCAGTTTTCAAGAAATACCCACTGAAACCGGTGCGGGGAGAGACCTGGGACCATAATGAATAAATGGATCAAAGACATATCTCATTAACCAAATGGATTGAAGAATGGAAAAGGCAAAGGGAACGGAAACAAACACAAAAAGTATTTTTTGAAAACCTCCCAAAGCTACAAACACCTTCAAAAGGTAGGTGCTCATTTAAACTGCTCATTTTGATTGAAATACACTAACAATATTAAAAGAATGATTCTTGAGTCTCAGGCCCAATTTACTAAAGATGTTGTGCAACAATTGATGTGCAAGTTTTTAAAACAAGAGTCTGATTCCACTCTGAGCAGCTGTAGGAAGGAACTGTAGATGAGGGTTTAAACCGAAGATGGACACAAATGCTGGAGTAAATCAGCGGGGAAGGTAACATCTCTGGATGGAAGGAATGGGTGACATTTCGGGTCGAGACACTCGAAGGGTCTCGACCCGAAACGTCACCCAGTCCTTTAATCCAGAAATGTTGCCTGAGTTACTCCAGCATTTTGTGTCTACCACTCTGAGCTGCAAGTTTTAGAGACTTGCCACGCACAGCACATCACTTAACCCTCTGAAGTTGTTAACCGATTTGCCCCCTTAATAATAGACCCTCTGCTACCACGCCACTGCATTTACAATGGCACAGCCCGTAGCAGAATAAATCCCATAAAAACGCAAGTAATGTTTTAGTTTTAGTAAAACAGTTTAAAAAAAACAATTGCAACAGGTTATAGAGTTATACAGCATGGAAACAGCCCCTTCGGCCCATTTGCAGGGGTTGACTGGAATCACTACTGTTTCCAGACATTCCATACACAATAGGAATTTAAAGTAAAAAGCACACAAAAGGATCTACTGAGACAAATATGAATCCAAAGGTGAGACAAGGTGTTAAGAATATCTATACTGCTGCAAAGTAAATCTGAGGAAGGGGACATGACATGAGAATTAAGGGACTGAAGTTTAGGGGTAACATGAGGGGGAACTTCTTTACTCAGAGAGTGGTAGCTGTGTGGAATGAGCTTCCAGTGAAGGTGGTGGAGGCAGGTTCGTTTTTATCATTTAAAAATAAATTGGAGTTATATGGATGGGAAGGGAATGGAGGGTTATGGTCTGAGCGCAGGTATATGGGACTAGGGGAGATTATGCGTTCGGCACGGACTAGAAGGGTCGAGATGGCCTGTTTCCGTGCTGTAATTGTTATATGGTTTATATGGTTATAAGAGGGAATAAATTGCTAAAATTCAGTAACGGTTCTGCTCTGGGTTAAAAAAAGGTATGTGAGCCCCAAATGATTGTTGAACAAATCCGTTCAGCCAGTTTGTTGCACGTCACCATTCTTGCTCCGACATGGTTTTTAAACAGTTTACACACACCAAAAAAAACAAACAGGGAGAACTAAAAAGATCACAAACCTTGCCTTTTGTTTTCCAAGAGGGCTGTCCGTGAAGGTTCTGCCTCTTTTCCCAAAGTAGGAGAACCATTCCCCGAACCTGTAGCAGACTCCCACACACGTCCCTCATTAAATGGGAAACTTCTGACAGCTGAGACAAACTGAACCCGTCTAGAAATCCAGCAATATGCTGCAAAATCTCAAAGGGCAGCCTGCTCAGCTGATCAACTGCTCCCACGCTGGGGGTCCGAGCCTCCTGCGTGTCCAACAACACAGATGGCACACACGGCTGGATGCCAAAGGATTTCAGATGTCGGTCGTGAATGACCTGAGAACCCTGCGTGGAAGGGCAGAATCTCCTCTGCGAGTAGGTGCAGCCATAATAGGCCAAGGGGCACCTGTGTTCCAACCAGCCATTGAGGCCGGCATGAATGTCTCCGTGCACATTCTTGAAGTGCGAGGGGAACTCGTCCCTGCGGAAGAACTGTCCGCACACGAACGTGAACATCGAACGTTGCTTGGTTTGGTGCCTGGTCACACACTCCAGGACAAGATCCAGCCCCAGCGTCTGGAAGGGGCTCGGGTTGGACAGCTGGGGGTTTGCGTGGTCGCAAGCTGAAGCCGAGGCAATCTCCCCCACCATGGTGTTGGTGGCCAATATGGCTGCCGGGAACGAGAAGGTCTGCGTGCCCAAATCGACGCGGCTGCCGTCCACACTGCGACTGTCCGAGATCCCTCTGCCACTGGGGGAGTCTCCCAAGCAGAACAATAAAGCTGCTGTGATCAGATCGATGCCCTGCAGTTCCAGAGGATCGTCGTCCACCACCAGATCCGACGTATCCACCGCTTTGCTTTCCATTTTCCTTCTGTACCAACTCAGGTCGCCCAGGTACGCCCTGCGGCTGCTGTGCCCTTCCAGCAGTTTGAAGGTGGTGGCATTCTTCAGCGCCTGCCGCTCCCCAGGCCTGGCGGACACTCTCCCCACTCCACACGCATCAAGCAGTGATCCGTCTTGAAAATGTTCCGTGTTTAAAAGGCTTTCCACGGTGAGCAGCTGTGCAAACACAGGCAAGAAGTGGCCGGGCTCTGATGAACTGTCGTCGTCATCGATGTCGTTGACATGGCACGAGCCGTTCACCACCTCTTCTACTTGCTGGTCGCAGCCATACGAGTCCATTCCCTCCAGTGCGGAAGCTTCCACCTCTGCTTCGTGGAAACCGTTACACAAAGTACTGGCCTTTACCTGAAGGCATCCATTTGCTTCCACATCTGCCCCAGTTACCATTCCTGACAATGCACAAAACCCATTTTCCTCCATGCACAAGTTCCAGTCCCTCCACGGCATCCCCTCCAACACAGGGACGTGCTCTGCACTACCCTCCACTCCTCCTCCTCCTCCTCCTCTTGTCCCACTGTTGCAAAGATCACTATTGTTCTCTGAGCAGTGCCGTTCTTCAGCTGGTTCCTCCGCAGCGACCTGAACACCTCCATTCCGTTCGGTTCGTTCCTCCGGCAGCTGTCCATTTGCCAGCTCTGACTCTTTTGAGGCACTGTTCAACAGGTCAAGCGCCACCGCCAAAGTCCTTGTCGTCTCAACCGTTGCCTGGTACAGTTCACTGTAAGCCTCTGCGTCGGGGGACAGCAAGCCGCTGGAAGGGGCTTCGTCCGACACCACCGAAACAGCAGGCGTCTGCTCGGTGTTTCGGATGGGTTTAGCAGCCGAAGTTGAAGCAGTGGTCACGACTTTGAGCGATTCCAGCAGCATCCGCTGGTCCTGGAGGGCCAGAGCCATGTCCAGCTGCTCCACCCCGTCGCAGTCTTTGCTCAAGCTCTCGTAGGACTTGCGGTCTGCGTAGCTGACGGGCCAGCGATTCCACTCCATCGTGCAGCAGACCACGCTGGCGGGGCACAGCTCCAGGTGCTCGCCGATCTTGTTCCGCGCAATGACGTAGGGGCAGCCAAACCCGCTGTTGAGGCAGGGCACCCTCTCGAGGGGGCACAGCAGGCGATGCTCGCTCGCTTTGCAAGAGTGGAAGACAGCTCCGCACACCAAGTGGCAGCCGATCAGGTTGCAGGACACGTTTTCCTCCGGTCGGACCATGCAGCGGCGACTCACACAGTTTATGCAGTGCAGATGTTGATCCATTTTAACCAGTCCAGCCCTGCAGACAGACATTTGATTGAAGAAACATATATATAATTACAGATCAATGCAGATAACATTTAAAACAAGTTCAATAAAAATATAGGGTTACGAGGAGATCCAGCAGCGCAGGTATACTACATAGGAACGGGGGGGTTGACCATTCTGCCATTCTAACCGCAGGTGTGTTAACATTTGCCTGTTTTGAAGGACACAAGTTGGCGCCAAAAATGGTGGCGACTCTGTGTGGTGCCTCGGTGAAGTAAACTATTCTTACACTACAATTGTTGCACTTATCAACGATTGTTCTTATCTATAGTATGATTTAACTGGATTGTATAAAAAAAACAAGAATTTCACTGTACCTAGCTACATGTGGCAATAAATTATCATTAAATCATTGATTGCACTGCCTTGCCTTCACCTTCCTCAGCCATTACTCAGTTAACAGCACTCTCGCCCAAGTTAAATGTTGTACCTCAAGCCTCAGTCCAAAGATGTTGACACAGACCTTTCAACTGATACTTTGCAAGTGTGTTCTTCACAAACTGCAGATGTTAATGCTGTTTCCCCAACAAGGTTATCACAGTCCTATCTGTGCACTGGGCACAAAAGGTTCTTGGGCAATATTGATGCGAACGGGGGAGGGAGGGGGGGAATTGTCCCTGGTGTACTGGACAATGTTAATCCCTCAATCATTTCACAGAAACAGATCATAGTGTCAGTATTGCATCCCTTTACTGCATGTGAGTAGTTGTATGCATAAAATGGCTGCTATTCTTGGTTGATTATGACTAGAATTCCAAAAGTATTCATGGCTGTGAAATGTTCTGGGGCATTGCAACAGAACTATGATGCAAGTCTAACTCATCACCAACATGTGACCACATTATATTCTCAGGCAGGCTGGAAAACAATCTTTATTACACAAGTCATTACCTCAAGCAGTTTTTTTTTAAACCAAGCCTGATTTGTTTATCACTAATATCCAGAGCTTTCAAAGTTTGTCTTTTATCTCTCCCTTGTCCCTTTACAATGTTCTGTTCTTTCCCTCACCCCTATTCTCTCCCCTGGTGTGTATTTTGTTGCTCTGCTATTTTAAAATTCTGACCTTAGATTGCGAGCGCCGCAGAAACCCCAAAAGATGACCAAAGCAAAATAATAAAGGGAAAATATAAGGCTAGTGAGAAACATAAAAGTTTCTACACACACCCAAAGTGTTACTGACAAACAGAGGTTTCTCTCAGGTGAATGTACACCAGGGAGAATTTATTGACAAAGAACGAGGACATTTCAGAGAATACATAAAAGTTCAGAAATCCCAGAGACAGAACCAGGAATGTAATGGAAACAAGGGATGAGATAGCTGGGACCTTGAAAGGTTTATTGCATCTTTGTTAGCCACAGGTGAGCGAACAGAACATTGGGAATAACTAATATATTTATCCTTTATTTAAGGGCAGCAGGGATAAACCTTTATTTAAGGGCAGCAAGGATAAACTTGGGTAAATCTACATTGATAGGTCAGGTTTGGCGGGATATAGGCCAAGCGCAAGCAGGTGGGACTAATGTAGCTGTGACATGTTGGCCACTGTGGATAAGTTGGGCTGAAGGGCCTGTTTCCACGCTGTATCACTGTATGACTCTATGAAACCAGATAATTGCAGGCCATGAGCCTTAAGTCACTGGCAGGAAAATAATTGGGCAAAATTCTAGTGGATACTAGACCAAGTGGGACCCGTTGGGTCCCTTCCCCTCAACGCGTGGTTGCTGGGGGGGAGCAGCCTGCGGCATCACACACACACTAACCACCCCCCTTGATATTATATTAATATTATTCATTAGCTCCTTTTACCCCATCCCCGCACTATCCACTGACGCATAGCCCCCAACTCACGGGCACGTCTAGAGAGGAGGGCGGGGAATAGAGAGAGGGGGCAGAGACAGAGAGAGAGAGAGGGGGCAGAGACAGAGAGAGAGGGGGCAGAGAGAGAGAGAGAGACAGGGGGCAGAGAGAGAGAGAGAGGGGCAGAGAGAGAGAGAGATAGAGAGATTGGGAGAGATGGAGAGATAGAGAGATACAGAGACAGAGAGGGAGAGAGGGAGAGAGGGAGGGAGAGGGAGGGAGGGGGAGGGAGGGGGGGAGGGAGAGGGAGGGAGAGGGAGGGGAGGGAGGGAGGGGGAGGGAGAGGGAGGGAGAGGGAGGGAGGGGGAGGGAGAGGAGGGGGGGGGGGGGAGGGGGAGGGAGGGGGAGGGAGGGGGGGGGGAGGGGGAGGGGGAGGAGGGAGGGGGAGGGAGGGAGAGGGAGGGAGAGGGGGAGAGAGAGGGGAGAGAGGGAGAGGGAGGGAGAGGGGAGAGAGAGAGAGAGAGAGAGAGAGAGAGAGAGAGAGAGGGAGAGAGGGGGAGAGAGGGAGAGAGAGGGGAGAGAGAGAGAGAGAGAGAGAGAGAGAGAGAGAGAGAGAGAGAGAGAGAGAGAGAGAGGGAGAGAGAGAGAGAGAGAGAGAGAGAGAGAGGCAGGAGAGAGAGAGGGAGAGAGAGAGAGAGAGAGAGAGAGGGGGGGGGAGAGAGAGAGAGAGAGAGAGAGAGAGAGAGAGAGGGGAGAGGGAGAGGGAGAGAGAGAGGGGAGAGAGAGAGAGAGAGAGGGGGGGAGAGAGGGGGAGGGAGAGAGGGATAGAGGGAGAGGAGAGTGTGATAGAGGGAGTGGGAGAGTGAGGGAGAGAGAGTAAGGGAGAGAGGGGGAGTGAGGAAGGGAGAGTGGGGGAGAGAGAGAGGAGAGTGGGGGAGAGAGAGGGAGGAGAACAAGAGAGTGGGGGAGAGAGAGAGAGGGAGAGGGGGGGAGAGAGAGAGGAGAGAGGGGGAGAGAGAGAGGAGAGTGGGGGAGAGAGAGAGGAGAGGGGGGAGAGAGAGAGGAGAGTGGGGGAGGGAGGAGAGTGAGGGAGGTGAGGGGTGAGAGGGGCTGCGTCTTTTGAATAACGGGGAGGAGCAAGAGGTGGGGAGGGGGGACATCACTCGCAGATCCAAAACGGCAGCACACAGAGCCATTTTGACGTCATCAGCCAAAGCCAGTCGTTTTTATTTTCCATTTTTTTCTGATTTTTGGACATTTTGATTAATAACTAGAAATAAAGCATGAATTTTTCAGATAAGATGATTTTGGTGGCCACGGGATAAATCTGTACCGGAATGTGTAAAGATTTTACCGTTAGCGCGTCGTTTTTTCAAGAAGATGTGAACACACACACACACGCGCACGCGATCAGAGTTTTAATAGTCATATGGATGCTCATTTGGAAAAGGCAAAGACTGATCAGGAAAATCAGCATGGCTTTGAGGAGGAAATTCTGTCTCACAATTTTGAATGAGTGTTTAAGAAGACAATTCAAAAAAATGATGAAGGTAAAGGTGGTTGTCATTGTCTACTTGGGCTTTGCTGAGACATCTGACATGATCCCACAGAGTAAGCTGGTCCACAAGGTTAAGCCATCCAAAATGGCTAATTGGATCCAAAATGGATTTGCTGATTGGAGGCAGAGTGTGGTGGTAAAAGAATGTGTAAACTCCACAAAACCCACAGCGGAGGCCAGGTGTGAAGCTGGGTCACTGGAGATGCGAGATAGCAGCTCTATCTGCTGTAGGTACCATGGTGGCATCATGTGCCTGGGGGAGATGAATGGAGCCTGGCAATGTAGATTATTTGGATTTTCAAAAGACGCTCGATAAGGTGGCACACAGAAGTTGCAGTGAATAGAATTGAGAATAATAAATGTGGATTGAGAGTTGGTTAAACGATAGAAAACAAGAGGAACAAAAGGTACACAAAAAGGCTGGAGAAACTCAGCGGGTGCAGCAGCATCTATGGAGCGAAGGAAATAGGCAACGTTTCGGGCCAAAACCCTTCTCCAGTCTGAAGAAGGGTTTCGGCCCGAAACGTTGCCTATTTCCTTCGCTCCATAGATGCTGCTGCACCCGCTGAGTTTCTCCAGCTTTTTTGTGTAACCTCCTGTTCAGTATTGATGTGGATAGAGAACTGGCTGGCAAACGGGAAGCAAAGAGTAGGAGTAAATTCCTTTTCACAATGGCAGGCAGTGACTAGTGGGGTACCGCAAGGCTCAGTGCTGGGACCCCAGCTATTTACAATATTGTATTAATGATCTGGATGAGGGAATTGAAGGCAATATCTCCAAGTTTGCGGACACTAAGCTGGGGGGCAGTGTTAGCTGTGAGGAGGATGCTAAGGAGACTGCAAGGGACTTGGATAGGCTCCTTGGGCAAAAACAGAGAATGTGGATAAATGAGGTTTCCATTTGGCAAAAAGAGTAAGCAGATCTATTATCTAAATGGTGCCGATTGGGAAAGGGGGAGATGCAGCGAGACCTGGGTGTCATGGTCTCCAGTCATTGAAGGTAGGCATGCAGGTGCAGCAGGCAGTAAAGGAAGTGAATGGTATGTTAGCTTTCATTGCAAAAGGATTTGAGTATAGGGGCAGGGAGGTTCTACTGCAGTTGTACAGGGTCTTGGTGAGACCACACCTGGAGTACTGAGTACAGTTTTGGTCTCCAAATCTGAGGAAGGACATTATTACCATAGAGGGAGTGCAGAGACAGTTCACCAGACTGATTCCTGGGATGTCAGGACTGTCTTATGAAGAAAGACTGGATAGACTTGGTTTATACTCTCTAGAGTTTAGGAGATTGAGAGGGGATCTTATAGAAACGTACAAAATTCTTAAGGGGTTGGACAAGCTAGAAGCAGGAAGATTGTTCCCGATGTTAGGGAAGTCCAGGACAAGGGGTCACAGCTTAAGGATAAGGGGGAAATCCTTTAAAACCGAGATGATAAGAACTTTTTTCACACAGAGTAGTGAATCTCTGGAACTCTCTGCCACAGAGGGTAATTGAGGCCAGTTCATTGGTTATATTTAAGAGGGAGTTAGATGTGGCCCTTGTGGTTAAGGGGATCGGGGGGTATGGAGAGAAGGCAGGTACGGGGTACTGAGTTGGATGATCAGCCATGATCATATTGAATGGCGGTGCAGGCTCGAAGGGCCGAATGGCCTACTCCTGCACCTAATTTCTATGTTTCTATGTTTCTAACCTAGCCTGGATTTAATGTTTACCCGAATACATGTTGCGAAGCCCCATGGGATATTTTTACTCAGCTAATGATGCAGTGTAAATGATGGGGATTTTCTGAAGTAGAAAAACAAACATGCAAAATACTCTGCTAATGATGGCAATAATAGTAACAGCTTTATTATTCACAGATTATTCTGCCACATTCAGTCAACTTGTGAATGTTCCTAACATATCAATGTGAAAATAAAAATATCCTTACATACACTGCAGACTGACTCAACGGATCCTTAGGAGAGAAAAAGACCAATCTGAAGAGGTTTGCATTGACTAAGCATTAGAATCAACCTTCACTTCCGCCAGCATTTGTTCCTCATCAATTATTTTACCTCCAACTTTTCTTCCCCTCTCTCATTTAGAGTTCAATGATATGCAATAGGCACAGAAGATCTTTCATATATTATGAACCATGAAAATGTTCATATTTGGAAGGATTGAAACTGCAGTGACGATCACTCACTGGTCTGTAAAGTTCTCTGGTTGCCTCTCAACAAGTATTGCCTTACCTATCGAGCAGTTCCAGCATTCTGTCTGAATTGTGCAAGCATGAATCTGTTACACTACGTTTTAATACTCGCATATACTAATCATATGATAGTTAACAACTACTTCCATTTAATAATATCGGTGTCATGTAAAGAACCCAACCCAACAAATACCCATAGCTCCAAACACAATACATTCTTTATATAAAACAATAAAACCTAGTGTAACAAATATTCACTGCTCTGTGGCCTCAATTTAATACTCGCAGAATTGAGTCTCCAACTGTTTTGATTTACTTCATGTCATGTCAAGTCAATCAAGAGTCAACCAAACACACTGGATACAACAGAGACTGAGAACTGTCGAAATCCACACTATAATGCGGAAGAGAGACACACGCGCACACACACACACGCACACGTCTGCAGGTGCTGGAATCAGGAGCAGAAAAATATATAAACTGCTGGAGAAACTCAGCAGATCAAACAGCATTGGGACAGTTGGGGGTGGGGAGGGGTGGAATTGTTGATGTTTTGGATCGAGAGCCAGCATCAGGACACAATGCATAATACTGAAGACTAGTAACACAGTGGCCGAGCTGTAACAGCAGCATAGCTGCGGTACTGTCTCATATAGGGAGCATTTCAGCGCCTGGGCCATGATGGCAGCCTCCAGTTGAGTGCCGCCTGCCACATCAGTTTGTCAGAGTGGCTGGACAGGACATGGGGGAGGGCACCATGTGACACTAAGGTTCACAGCCAGAGCCTGCAGCAGCTCCATCACAGTGGGTGTCAAGTTGGCTGAAGAGTGTGGGGCAATCCCAGCACCTCGACAGATCTGACCCACTCTCTGCCAGAACTGTTAACTGGAGCGAGTGCCACATGACTGGAACTGTGTCCCGGGAATGCCCTCTGTATTGTTCCACACCACACAAGGGTTTTTTTTTTCTTCCGCAGTCTCCACCAACACTCTGTCCACTTTACTACCATCTCAATGTATTGCGGCAGTCCATTCTGCTGCCTGGCAGTGAGGGGATCCCAGTGGAGGTCTCTCTCTGCCCAGATTCCTCTCCCCTTCACAATAGGGACACTGATGGTGATGTGCAAGTCGGTTCCAACTTTAAGCAGGTTCATGGACAACCACTGGTTGGATTTCTGTGGTCTGGATAAGTTCATAGAATGAACTATCAGTGTACGTGTCCAAAATGTCTTTTAAATGTCGTTAGTCTACATGCCTCAACTGCTTTTCTCTGGCAGCTTGTTCCATACATAGAGGATGCAATCATTGAGCGTTAGTTCCCTGATATTTGACTTTATTTCATAGAGTGCAGGAGGCTGAGGATGTGCGCCTCTATAGTTCACAAGGGGAATAAATAGGGTGAATGTACATAGGGTAGGGGATTCATGAACTAGAGGACATAGGTTTAATGTGAGAGGGGAAAGATTTAGCAGTATTTTCACACAGTTATTAAAGATCCAGATTGTCAGTGTGTCAAGAGTGCTTAATTGTCATATGTACCAAACAGAACAATGAACCCGGGTTGCTGAAGCTATTGGGCAGCAGCTCTCTGAGCGGCGCCTGCTCTGTGAACAACTTCATCATACCTGAAGACATCGCTTGATTGGTCTAGTACTCTCAGTATTTCATTAGATAATGAAGCAGCAATCCCTTTTTCTGCAACCAGGCCTAAACAACATTTGGCTTGGTGATAAGCAGCACCACAAAAGTGCCGGAACATGGCCATCTCCAGGAGAAAATCTAACCATTTTTTCTTGAAATGTCCCACCCTAAGTGTCACCATTGACCAGAAACTCAGCTGGATCAGCCACCCAAATACTCCAGCAGTTTGGTAGAATACACCTCACAACTCCTCAAACTGTTTGCCGTCTGAATACAGGTCCCAGGTCAGTTGTGACATAGAAGTCTGCATTGGCTTGGATGGAGATTTAACACAAATGATCGGCAACAATTGAGACAAAAGTAGTGCATTTCATCTTCATCCCATCCACAAACATTCTTGCTCTTTATTACTGCAGAACTCCGCTACTGTCTCAGTTATCTAATGTACTAGGTGTAGAATATTCAAGACTTGTTGATAGCACCTACAAACCCAGAACCACTGTTTCCTAGAAAACAAGGATAGCTGGTGCTTTGAAAAATTTACTTTCAAGTCAAACAGCCTAATTTAGAAATATACAGTCATTACCTTACTATTACTGTGTCAAGCATGTCAAAGGCTAAGGAGCAGTCTGTTAGACGTTTATAAAATTATGAGAGGCATGGATAGAGTAGATAGCCAGTCTTTTCCCCCAGGGTGGAAATGTCAAATACCAGATGTTTAAGGTATGGGAGGGTGGGGGAAGGTTTAAAGGAGAATGACATGTCAAAGATAGGTGCCTGGAATGTGCTGCCCGTGGAGGCGGTATGAGCAGTTACAATAGCAAGATTTAAGAGACATTTAGACAGAAACACAATCGGGATACAGACCATCTATATCCTAATGGGCTGTACGGCCAGTTTCTATGCGGTTCTATGTGCTCATGTAATGGCCATCAAATAATTCATAGAGCTATCAAAAGCTATACTTCTGCATTGCAATAACCTCCCATATAACTTACATACAATCCTCATATAGATTACTAATACGTAACAAGTGACATCCATTTGTTGGTCACAATGCATGCATTCATATCTCAGACTCCACAATGGTGTAACTTACACCATTGCCAGATAACTCCACAACTCCCACAGTAATCATACCTCGATGAAATATTCCTAAACTTCCACTTTTTTGTTTTAAACAAGAACCCCCATATAAAGTCTCCCAATTCAGACCCTTATGAAATAAATACTAATTGTAAAATATTCACTCCACGTATAATGTTCACAATTTTGCAATATTCAATCTGTGCACTGCTCAGAATTGATGAAGTAAGGGCTCACCTGGCAGATAACAGTCACTCTCGTATCAAGGTGACTACCCAAATTTGGTATTGAATTGTGTTTAAGAGGGGTTTTAAAAGACATAAAATATTCACAAGCATCTAAATGCCTCAAATTTCATGTAGCATGGAGAGAGCTGCCAGAGTGATGGTGAAGGCAGATACAATGGTTAAAAGGAATAGGTGACGTTTCGGGTCGAGACCCTTCTTTAGACTGAAGAAGGGTCCTGACCCAAAACGTCACCTATTCTTTTTCTCCAGAGATGCTGTCTGACTCCAGCTTTTTGAGTCCATCTTTGGTTTAAACCAGCATCTGCAGTTCCTTCCTACACATATAATATTTAAAAGGTTTGGACAAGTACTGGATTGGCAAGGCATAGAGGGATACAAGCCCAATGCAGACAACTGGGATTAGTGTAGACAGGCATCACAATCTGGGCGGCATGGTAGCGCAGCTGGTGGAGCTGTTGCCGCACAGCGCCAGAGTCTTGGGTTCAATCCTGACATCAGACGCTGTCTGTGTGGAGTTTGCAAGTTCTCCCTGTGACTGCGTGGATTTACTCCAGGAGCTCCGGCTTTCTCCTACATTCCAAAGACATGCGGGTGTGTAGGTTAATTGGACTCTGTAAAATGGTCCCTGGAATGCAGGGAATTTGATGTACAAGTGGGGTAACATAGAACGAGAGTGAATGGATGATCAATGTTTGGTGTGGACTTGTTGGGCCGAAGTGCCTGTCCCATGCAGTATTTGGAGTGGAAGATGTAGGCTGTTTGTCCCCTTATCAGTGATTCCATGAACAACTGTCAGAAGTGGAGAATTTCATAACTCGGAGCACTTCAAACTAATACAGTGAGGTCCAATAATTTTCCTTCAGCTCCACAGAGCAAGATTAAACAGGGATGAGATCACTGTGAAATGTACATTTTCTGGTCAACAAAAATTTAAGCCGAGGGGTGTTTAAATTGAAATGTTAACTGTTTCTCTTTCCACAATCATGGCCAGACCTGCTGAGTATTTCCAGCATTTTCTGTTTTCATTTTAAAAATTCCCACCCATTGCTGAGAGGACAATCCAATTTTATAGAGCAACAGAAGGTAATACAGTCTTGGAGGTTCATGGAAAATCCAGGGTAGGGAAACAGTCACAGGCAATGTCAATGTGATTCTGGATGACACAATTAACTATCAACTTCCATTTACGGAGTGCCTTTGATATACATAAAACATCCCAAAGCATTTCACATGGAGTTTTGTTATATACAGTGCCTTCCATAATGTTTGGGACAAATACACATCATTTATTTATTTGCCTCTGTACTCCACAATTTGAGATTTGTAATAGAAAAAAAATCACATGTGGTTAAAGTGCAGATTTTAATAAAGGCCATTTTTATTTCACCATGTAGAAGTTCCAGCAGTATTTATACATAGTCCCCCATTTCAGATCACCATAATATTTGAGACACAGCAATGTCATGTAAATGAAAGTAGTCATGTTTAGTATTTTGTTGCATATCCTTTGCATGCAATGACTGTTTGAAGTCAGCGATTCATGGACATTACCAGTTGCTGGGTGTCTTCTCTGGTGATGCTCTGCCAGGCCTGTATTGCAGCCAACTTATGCTTGTTTTGGGGGCTTGGCCCCTTCAGTTTTTCCTTCAGCATATAAAAGGCATGCTCAATTGGGTTCAGATCCGGTAATTGACTTGGCCATTCAAGAATTGACTATTTGTTAGCTCCTGAAGAGTGTTTCTGATCTGTCGGACAGGTGTTTGGGGATTTTTCTTTATTATAGAGAGAATTCTTCTGTCATCAGCTGTGGAGGTCTTCCTTGGCAAGGCCAGTCCCTTTGCAATTAATAAGCTCACCAGTGCTCTCTTTCTTCTTAATGATGTTCCAAACAGTTGATTTTGGTAAGCTAAATGTTCGGCTGATGTCTCTAACAGTTTCTCCTCAGTCTCATAATGGCTTCTTTGACTTTCATTGGCACAACTTTGGTCCTCATGTTGATAAACAGCAATAGAATTTTCCAAAGGTGGTGGAAAGACTGGAGGAAATACTAGATGCTAGATACTAGATGCTGTGTGCTGTCTTATACCTGCATTACACCTGAGCAATTAAACACCTGTGAAGCCATGTGTCCCAAACATTATGGTGCCCTGAAATGGGGGGGGGGGGGGGGGGGGGGGGGGGGGGGGGGGGGGGGGGGGGGGGGGGGGGGGGGGGCTATGTATAAGCACAGCTATAATTTTTACATGGCGAAACCAAAATGTATAAAAATACCCTTTAATAAAATCTGACAGTGTGCACTTTAACCACATGTGATTTTTTTTCTATTGCAAATCTCAAATTGTGGAGTACAGAGGCAAATAAATAAATGATGGGTAATTGTCCCAAACATTATGAAGGGCACTGTATATATAATATTCTAACATTGAGGGCATACAATAATTATTCAGATATCGGGAACCCCTTGCAGAAAGTATTCATGCTTGTCAGTCATGTATTCAGCCTTATAAAATAGTTTTTTTGAGGAAAATAATCATAATCTTGGTGAAAGAGGCAGGTTTCGCCTCTGAGGAGTGTTACCTCTGAGGGAGGGGCAGAGGGATTCAGGAAATCATAACATTGGCAGTTGAAGGCATAGCAGTTAACTTTGAGTATAAACAGAAGGCCAAAACTGGAGTAATGTGGATTTTATTGCTCGTATACATGTTTTGGGGTTATCTAGAGGGGGAGGGGAAATACCGCTACTAAAACCAGCATTTATTACGCATTCCAAATTTTTAAGGAGGGGACATAGATGACGAAGGGTACGATTATGGAGCGGTTATAAAACAGTGATGAGAATTTTAAAATCAAAGAGTTGTTTACGTTCGAGCCAATGCAGGACAGCAGAGGGCTGATGAGTTCAAACAGAACACAGTGCAGTCAGGAGAACTAAATTTTGGCTGATCTGAGCTTTATGGAAAACACGTCCAGTGATGCTGGCCAGGGGTGTGTTGGAAGACTCGAATCTAAAGACAACAAACGCATGGAGATTCAGATATGGTATTTTGAACAAAGAATTGCAAGACAGCGCCAAAACCAGAAACTAAAGATTTATTTCAGTGTTCCACTCGTCCAAAAAACAACCGAAGTAGTCCACAAAAGGACACAAAGCCTCTTGGTTCATTATCTTTTCTTGCTTCTAAGAAAGAAACAAGATTTAGTAAGTGGAAATTGCTATTATTGCTACTCTGTAGGCTCACTTGTTGCTTGTGAAAATAAAGCAGTTTAATGAGTCACATCAAGCCTCATTTCACCGAGCGTCTCATCTCAGGGAGAGGGGAAGAACAATGGTGGACCCGGTGTGGGGGGACCGTCGTGAGGGAAGTGGGGGGAGAACAATGGACAATGGGGACTCAGCATGGAGGAACCGCTGTGGGGGGGGGGGGGGGGGGGGGAGGGGAGAGATAGAGAACAAAAGGAAGCGACCTAATCAGCGAGTTATGGCGAGTGTGCCCTGGACTCATACTAGCAGCATAGTTGACACAAGGTCGTAGGAGGTCTTCGTAACTTTCCTTCATGCTCAAGAGTGATCTCCGCGTACTCAAGGCCTCAGCTAGGTCACGGCAGTTTTTTTCAATATGTTAAAAAATGTCCGTGAGTAAAAAAAGGTCGCCATGGAAAAAATCAATACTTTTTTTAGTCGTAGGTTTGGTCGTAGTAGGTCAGCATGTTAGTCGTAGGTAATCGAAGGTCTCGAAGGAAGCCGAAGGTAGTCGTAGATAGTCTTCATCATAGTCGAAGGGAGGTCAAAGGAGGTCGTCTTCACTCTCCACTATTCGGTGTCCAATTTTCCCGAAGTTAGTCGTAGCTAGTCTTCAACATAGTCGAAGGAGGACTTCAACATGTCATTTTTTCAAACTCTTCTAAACTCGCCAATTAGGTCGCCCAAGTGGGACAGCCGCTTTAGAGTAAATCGCATTCCCCCACTAGTGATCCTTATGTTTTAGTTTAGCTTAGAGATAGTGTGGAAACAGGCCCTTCATTCCACGCCAAAGGTCACTGAAAGTTGGTTTACAGGTACAGCAGGCAGTGAAGAAAGCTAATGGAATGTTGACCTTCATAACAAGAGGATTTCAGTATAGGAGTAAATAGGTTCTTCTGCAGTTGTATAGGGCTCTGGTGAGAACACATCTGGAGTATTGTGTACAGTTTTGGTCTCCTAATTTGAGGAAGGACATCCTTGTGATTGAAGCAGTGCGGCGTAGGTTCACGAGATTGATCCCTGGGATGGCAGGACTGTCATATGAGGAAAGATTGAAAAGACTAGGCTTGTATTCACTGAAGTTTAGAAGGATGAGGGGGATCGTATAGAAACATATAAAATTATAAAAGGACTGGACAACCTAGATGCAGGAAAAATGTTCCCAATGTTGGGCGAGTCCAGAACCAGGGGCCACAGTCTTAGAATAAAGGGGAGGTCATTTAAGACTGAGGTGAGAAAAAACGTTTTCACCCAGAGAGTTGTGAATTCATGGAATTCCGTACCACAGAGGGCAGTGGAGGCCAAGTCACTGGATGGATTTAAGAGAGTTAGCTAGAGCTATAGGGGCTAGTGGAGTCACGGGACATGGGGAGAAGGCAGGCACGGGTTATTGATAGGGGACGATCAGCCATGATCACAATGAATGGCGGTGCTGGCTCGAAGGGCCGAATGGCCTCCTCCTGCACCTAGTTTCTATGTTTCTATGTTATGTTTCTATGATCACCCGCACACTAGTTTTATGCTACATACTAGGGACATTTACAGAAGCCAATTAACCTACAATTGTTATATATGATAATCCTGTACATCTTTGGAATGTGGGAGGAAACCAGAGCACCTGGCAAAAACCCATGTGGTCACAGGGAGAACGTATACACTCCGTACAGACAGCACCAGTAGCCAGGACGCACCCGGGACTTTGGTGCTGTAAGGCAACAATTCTACTCCTGCACCACCCTCAAATCTCATCCCATTCCCATCAACTTACCCCAGATTTTATCCCTTCCCTACACATTGGGCATAATTTACTTGTCCATTAATCTACCAATCCACATCGTTGGGACATGGGAGGAAACCCACATGGGCACAGGAAGAAAGTGCAAACTCCATTCAGAAAGTAGTGGAGGTCAGGATCAAATCGAGGTCATTCGAACAGTGAGGCGCCAGCTCTACTAGCTGTGTCACTGCATAAGCCCTTCTTTTAAAAGAATAAATGAGACACTAATAACCTCTGCAGAGGCTTCTTGAACTCCAACCAACAATTTGTGTGTACTCTGCAAGTATTAGCATGGGAATTTTTTAAGTTCAACTCTACATTAACAAGTTCAAATTACTAAGGAGAACATTTTACACCCTGGATTATAGTTTCATATAATTAGATCTTAAGAAATTAGATGAAACAATTCTGTGTAGCAGATAACTTAACTGCTTTCAGAAAGACTCACAGATTTGTATGCAGTAAAACATACAAGTAAAATATCAGGACATCAATTGGACAACAAATACAGTGTTAAATATCTCTACCAAACATTGTGCAGGCGATAATGTACAACAGATTTAATATAGACTGTATTACATCCATGTACAATACTCCTACTCTGTTCGGTGCAATCTAAAGTAAGACAACCAAATAATATCCACCCTGAAAATAACCTTCCTAATCCCCACCCCACAAGAGGAGGTGATATAGCATGATCTAGCTAAGCCTTGATGGTCGAATGACCCTCAAACTCATGGCTGATGCTCTACATTGATCTCGGGCTTCAGCACATATCTCTGCATTCAAGATATCCACAGCCCTTTCTTTGGATCCACAGTCCAAAAAATTCCAAATTGTCAAAACCTCATAAATGGTCTCATATCTAGTCCTAAACAACTGTCATGTTATCTGCAAACTTTGCAACTTGACAGGCTGCAAAAAAAAAAATCACTCATCCTTTTAACTTTCAGACAGTTAGACCTAGCCATAAAAAAACTGGCATTAACACGTCCTTAATATTACAAATCCCAGATCATACACTCAAATTAAAATGTTTAATACTCATTATTCCCAGCCCCAATTAATACACAACTATATGACACAGGCTGGATAACCTTCCAACAAACACCTCATGACTTGGTGGGCGTGCAGATTTCTGGTAAGGACAACATCTATTACATATCCCACCTCCGCCTCAAACCCCACGTTCACCTCTTCCAAAATCAAACCCACCACACTTCCATCCTCCTGTGTGCTTCCCTCCTTCCTACATTCTCCCCCCCCCCCCCCCCCTCAACCCTCACCCCGACACTCCACCATTCCTTCCACGAATCCCACAACCCTCCCATTGCCCCCACACTCCCTCCCCCCCCCCCCCCGCCCTCCTTGCCCGCTCTCATCAGCACACAATTCTACCCATCCCCTTTAATCACACAACCCTTCCCACCACCCCACCCCCTCTCCCATCACTCACCCCCCTCCCCCACTCACACACACCCCCCCCCCCAGCACTCCACCCCCTCTCCCACTCCACACCCCCCCCTCCTCCACCACTCCACCCCCCCTCCCCTCCACACACACCCCATCTCCCACTCCACACACCCAGCTCTCCCACTCCACACACCCCCCTCTCCCAAGCATCTCACCACACCCCCACCCCAATCCCTGCATCGCGGACTGGAGGCCTCTCCACCGATTCTCACCGCCGGGATCCGGCAGCCAGGCCCTTGCCCCCCGGTGCTGAATCTCACACAGCCTGAGCTCCCCAGCCCGGCCACAAAGACAGCAGCGTCAGGCCTTCGGGCACGGCGCCAGCACGGCCGGGGCCCACGGCTGAGTCGCTGCGGCAGAGTGCCAAGCCTCCCGACCTCCACTGCCCTCACCCTACTAGGCCTCGGCCTTTGTTTCAGGTATTCGCACTTACCCAGGCCGCGATGCTCCGCTCCACATCCGCCGTCAACTACAGCCGAGTCCCAGGAGGGGCGGAGCCAGGCCACAGGCCAGGCCCGGAGCAGGTGGCGCTACCGGAAGGGGCGGTGGCGGCGGCGGCGGCGAGAGACGACATCGACGGGGCGGGGCTAGCCCGGGGAGCTGGACGGGGCATGGGGCGGGGCCAGACCAGGGGGCGGGGTCATCGCCGGAGGTAGGAGATGTGTCGACGAAGGGGCGGAGCTTGGACAAGGGGGCGGAGCTTGGCCAAGGGGGCGGGGCCAGGGAGTGGGAGTGGGGGGGAGTCAGAGAAAGGGTTCACAGGTGACGTCAGCGAACGATGCCGTCGAGGGTAAAGATCACAGATCTCAGATGGAGGGGTCGTGGCCAACGGTCGCGGCCAGGTCACGTGGTGCCGAGGCGGGAGGGGCGGAGGAGGGGGCGGGGCCGGAGCGATGGTTATGCGCGAGGGGGCGTGGTCTGTGGGACAGGAGCCGGGCTAGGGGGCGGGGTTAAAGGTGGGGGCGGGGCTGGTCTGGGTGAGCTTTGTGGGCGGGGCCAGTGGGGGAGATCATAGAGGGCGGGGCCAGTAGTGGGTTTGGGGTGGGAGGGAATGTTCTGGTGTTGGACATGGATGCATAGACAGGAGGAGGCCATTCGGCCCTTCGAGCCAGCACCGCCATTCAATGTGATCATGGCTGATCATCCACATCAGTACCCCGCTCTTGCCCTCCCCATAACCCTTGATTCAGTTAACCCTTAGAGCTAAATCTAACTCTCTTTTGAAAACATCCAGTGAATTGGCCTCCACTGCCTTCTGTGGCAGCAAATTCCACAGATTCACAACTCTGGGTGAAAACGTTTTTCCTCATCTCAGTGAAAAAGTGTTTCCTCGTATCTGTTCTAAATGGCTTACCCCTTATTCTTAAACTGTGACCCCTGGTTCTGGACTTCCCCCAACATCGGGAACATGTTTCCTGCATCTAGCCTGTCCAATCCGTTAATAATTTTATATGTTTCTATAAGATCCCCTCTAATAGTTCTGAATTCCAGTGAATACTAGCCCAGTCGGTCCATTCTTTGTTGAAGTTGAAGTGGGTTGAGTTGGAGTGGGCCGAGTTGAGGAGTTAGAGTGGGCTGAATTGAGGAATTGCAGTGGAGTGAGTTGAGGAGTTGAAGTGGGCTGAGTTGAGAGTTGGAGTGGAGTGGGTTAAGTTGAGGAGGGGAGAGAGTTGGAGTGGCTAAGTTGAGTACCGGAGAGAGCAGGTGGTGTTGGGCTGCCAGGTCATGGTTGCAGGCATGGCCAACAACCTTTTTTTCATTTGCTGAGGCTGATCTTGAGTGAGTAACTCTGAGAGAGATAAATGCGGGGTTAGCTCTCCCAAGAAGGAGTGATAGTATCGTGTGATCTCTAGGGGTGTGGGATTAGTTGGGGAATGTAATTTTGAGGGCAATAGGGGAGAATGAAAGCAATCATGAAAATAGTTGGAAATAGTAAATGCAGAAACACTGCCAGTGAACAGAGGATTTACTCGTGGAACAGTGATTTATAGGGCAGCGTTTATTAAGATGTGAAAATTGAAGAGACTGTAGAAGTAAAAATAGAGAATAATCCTTGGAGCCGTGGGTGTAATATGAGAGAGATTCCCTGATATGGGGGGATGGGAGGAGCCTGTGATGGACTGACGGAAATAACTGGTTGAATAAATAACCCGGGAGAGTGAGTGACAGGATAAATGTGGATGAGAATGAGGGGGCGAAGGAAGCAACAAGTAAACTGCGTTTCGTCATCCTTTTATGGAAGTGCAACCGGATATAGCAATTTCAGCACATGCTTAAGTACACATTTAGCTTATGGAGAGTCAGGAGAGGGAAGATGTCATATGTAGTTGTGGGAGGGGAAACAAAAGAAAAATAATCAAAGAGAGAAGAGTAAGATGATAGGATTTAAACTGCTTTTGTGAACAGGATATACCTGTACTCTTCGCATTGTCAGTTAACTAGCCTTTATGAATGAATCTAAGAGTGCACACTTCCATCACTTGACCCAGAATATGATCTGGTCCTGTAGCCTTTGCTATTTTTGGTGCTCTCTGTGTCTTTTCATTAATAGAGTGAATAAAAGATGAAAAATGGCTTCTGTGATGGCAGTATATATGGGAGGAAGCCAAGGCAAGTTCAAGTTCAAATGTATTTGTCACATGCACCATAAGATAAAGTGAAATTAATTAACCATGCAGCGTTACAATTAAAAAATTACACAATCACAACATAATTCAACACAGACATCTACCATAACATTCTTCACTGTGATGGAAGGCATTACCGTTCAGACAGTCCTCCTCCTCCTCCTCCTCCCTTGTTCACCCGTGGTCAGGGCCCTGGTCAGGTAAATTATTCACCTGACACTTCAGGCTGTAAATGTTTGCAAATGCTTCAGCCTTATCTTTCATACTCATATTATGGGGACTGCCATTTGTGAAGATGGGGAAGTGTTTTTTTTGACACTGATGTTCATGGCTGAATGTTTGTGATTGTAGAACTTTGATCTGATCATCTGGTTGTGAAATTGCATAGATATGTCTACTTGACTTGACTGTAACAGCTTAGAACAAATTGTGCACCATTTTGTTAATAGTTAAGAAAACAAGTTTGGGAGGAGGGCACAGAAAATGCAGGATGCTGTTGTGTGAATCTTAGAGCTCTTAAGAGTTAGCATTCACCAACACAATAAGGAAATGGACTGATTTCCTTACTCCAAGAAGGAAGGAATAAAAACGTTGGGATGTCATGCCACAACTTTATTGAGTATTGGTAACACTTTGCCTGGAGTTCTACTAAAAAAGACACAGTGCTGGATTAACCAAGCAGGGTCAGGCAGCATCTCTGGAGAGAGACACAAAAAAAGCTGGTGTAACATCAGCAGGACAGGCAGCATCTCTGGAGAGAAGGAATGGGTGACGTTTCGGGTCGAGACCTCTCTTCAGACCACTGGAGAACATGGATAGGTGATGTTTCGGGTTGGGACCCTTCTTCAGACTGGAGCACTACATAATGTTTTGGTCCATACAATAGGAAGAAAAAGTTTGCATTGGAGATTATTGAGAGAAGGTTCACTGTTATTCTTAAGAGGAATGGATTGTCTTATGAACAACAAAAAACAAACTACTGGAGGAACTCAGCGGTTAGTCGGCACCTATAGAGGGAAACTGAGTTGGATGATCAGCCATGATCATATTGAATGGCGGTGCAGGCTCGAAGGGCCGAATGGCCTACTCCTGCACCTAATTTCTGTGTTTCTATGAAATAGATGGTCCACATTTCGGGTCAGGATCCTTCTAGACTGAAGGAGTGGAGGGGAAAGAGTGATTAGAATGACAGTGGTTAGAATGACAGATCCTCCATTCACAGCCTTCCTTCCCACATCATCCCGCCCTTCTCACTCATCTTCTTCCCCATCAATACTATTTGTCCATCATCCATGCACCCCCTCGTCCCACTGTACCCACCTGCCTACCCCATCTACCTTATTTGGTTCCTTATTACTACCTTCCTTTCCCATCAGATTCCATCACCTGCATCCTCTAGTAACCTCTATTGAACACTCTGGTCATATCCACCCCTCTCTCCCCCCCACCTGACTCCATCCACCAATCCACCCATCCTCATCTGGATCCACCGATCCCATGCCAGTTCTTACCCTCTCCCCTCCCGCATACTCATGCCTTTATACTCACTCTCTCTTACCTTCCAGAGAAAGGGAGCTCCCGCATGACGCCCCAATGTCATAGAAGAACGGACCTGGCGGCCGTCGAGAATGAAGAGCTGGCAGCTGACGAGAACAAAGACCCGGCGGCCATGTGCAGTAGCAGGTCTGTTTTGATGCTGCAAAGACCACCAGGGGCACCGAACGATTGGCAGCCCCTCCAACAGTCTGTTTGTTTTTTGGGGTTTTTGTTAATTTTAATTTTTATTGACGCTGCAAAGACCACCAGGGGCGCCGAACGATTGGCAGCCCCGGCAACGGTCTGTTTTTTTTTCTCTTTTAGTGCATTTTATACATTTGTGTAAATTGTTTTATGTGGGGGGGGGGGGGGGGGGTCAGTTTCTTACCTTGCTGGAGACGCAATGTTTCCAGGTCGCATCTCCGGTCACTCTGTGGTTTACCATCGATGGAACTAGAGGTCTCCTCGGACTGACCTTGGGTCGCACTACGGGGCACGGACTTCAGAGCCGATCCCTTGCCTGGGATCGCTCCAACCGCAGCCTGTGGAAATACCATCAAGGGCTCGCAGTCGGGAGAGGCTAGTCGGGAGCTCCGACGTACGTAGAGGCTCGACCAGCCCCGATGCGGGGTTGGATCGCCCGGCACGGGGGAGCTGACATGCCCCCGATGCAGGAGCTGGATCGCCCTGACGCGGAGGGCCCAAAATGCCGCCGGCTACAGGAATCAAGATCGTCCTGTCAACAGAGGGCTCAAGGCCACCGACCGCAGGAGAGCAAAGGGAAGGGATTGAACTTTTATTCGCCTTCCATCACAGTGAGGAATGTGGAGGAGTTGTGATGTATATGTAAATGCCAGTGCCCCTTTAATATAAAGGGCTGTGCCTCATGATCGAGAGCAGGTGACCTTGGAGAAGGGTCCGTAGGTGGGGCAGAATAAATCATACTTACAAGATGTCGGACGTGTTTTCCTTCTGCTTGTGCTAGTCACAACAGGGCCTTACGTGGTCTCAAACATTACATGGTGTCAGAGTAAAAAAAACAACTAAAGAAAAGAATGGCAGGACTCAAGCCACCGGGACCACTCTCCATGCAAGGAAACGTGGCCAAGAATTATAAGGACTGGATAAGGGCATACCAGCTGTACGAGGCGGCAACAGAACTAACAAATAAACCAGATAATATTCGCTGGGCAACATTCATCCACGTTGCCGGGCCGGCAGCTCAGGAGATTTATGAGACCTTTGAGTTTACGCAGGAGGAAACTGACAAAATACAACCCCTGAAGGATAAGTTTCAGACATACTGTGAACCAAAAAAGAACTTAACTGTCTCAAGATATGTCTTTAATACACGTAATCAGCGGCGAGGGGAGACCTTCTCCTGCTACCTGACTGCAGTGAAGTCTTTAGCCAAAGATTGTGAGTTTGGCATCATCCATGACTCATTGCTATGAGACAGAATTGTCTGCGGCATCACCAGCCAGCCGCTCCGGGAAAAACTACTACAATGCGATGATTTAACACTGGAAAAATGCAGTGACATGTGTCTGATAGCTGAAGCAGCAGCCGAACAGATGAAGCAGATTGCCCCAACCGCCATCGACATCGAAGAGACAGTTGATTATGTGAAACGGGACAGCGCCAGTCGGCCTTGGGGCCGAGGCAGGGATTCGCGACCCAGACAACCACAGACAGAAATCCGTGATTCTGGTAAGGATACCGTCTGCCGGTCATGCACCCGCGGGCATAAAGGCAACTACTGCCCTGCTCAGTACATGAGATGTTATACCTGCGGAGAGATTGGACATCTTTCCAGATCCCCCGACTACCCGGTAAATAGAGCGCCCAACAGCCGCCCACGTCCCCGACAATATGACCGGCGAATCAGCCAAAAGGCTGGGGACTGGAGCCGTGACGTCCGCAACGTCGAGTTCCAGATGAACGCCTCACCGCTGCCTGAGCCAGTGGACGACGAGGTTGGTATCTTCTACATTGACGCCGTGACTGATGCTGTGATTGGGTCGACGTGTGAATGGGGACAGATGTGCAGCATCAACAATGTGAACATTGAGTTCAAACTTGACTCTGGAGCTCAAGTGGACATCCTGCCCGAGCACTTGTTCAGAAAGACTGGTCTTGACTTACTGAAGACGAACGTGACACTGAGGTCCTATTCTGGACATACAATGAAGCCCGTGGGGCAGGCAAAAGGGAACGTCAAAGTAGGTAAGAAAGAACACAGGGTTGTCTTTCAAATAGTGAGGGGGAATGTGAAACCCATATTTGGGAAACTAACGTGTGAAAAGTTAGGGCTTCTTGTGCGAAAGGAGGCGGTTGATAGCGTGAGTGCGAGCCCATCATACACTGCAAGGATCATTGAGGAAAACCGTGAGATTTTCCAAGGGCTGGGAAGGCTAAAAAGACACGAGTACAACATAGCGCTGCAAGAGAACGTGCAACCTAAGCAAAACCCGCCACGCACTATCCCCTATAAGATCAGGGATAAGGTCAAAGCCGAATTAGAGCGCATGGAAAGCTTGGCGCATGGAGTCATAAAGCCCGTGAGTGAACCGACAGATTGGGTGAATTCAATGACTGTGGTCAGCAAACCTAATGGTGAAGTTCGCATATGCCTTGACCCACGTGACCTCAATGCGGCCATTCGTAGGGAGCATTTCCCAATGCCGACGTTCGAGAACACTGCAGCCCGCATGCCGAAGGCAGAATGGTTCTCAAAATTTGACGCTACAAGTGGGTACTGGCAGTTCCCACTGAGCGATGACAGCTCGCGTCTGACCACATTTAATACTCCCTTTGGGAGATACCGATACCTCGTGCTTCCATTTGGAATCTCATCCGCAAGTGAGATTTGGCAGCGGGCGATGCAGGAAGAGTTTGGCGATTTACAAGGGGTGGAGATAGTTGTCGACGACATTCTCGTTTGGGGTGTGAACGCAGCACAACATGACGCAAGGGTGAAAGCCCTACTCAAACGGGTGAAAGAATCCAGCCTAAAGCTCAATCCCCGAAAGTCGGTAATGCGCTCAAATGAGATTGAATATGTGGGACACGTCATCTCGCAAGCAGGCGTGTCACCAAGCCCATCTCGTGTCAGCAGCATGCTACAAATGCCATACCCGACAAACAAGGCTGAAGTGCAAACGTTCTTGGGGATGGTGACATACATGGCTAAGTTTATTCCGAACCTCTCAGAGATCACCGCCCCACTTAGACAGCTAACAGAAAAGGGAATAGCATGGCATTTTGAGCAGAAGCACAGACATGCAGTAGACAAGCTGAAATGTCTTCTCACTTCACCACCCATACTCAAACTGTACGATGTGAACGCGCCCGTGTCAATTGCCACAGATGCTTCCAACAGCGGATTTGGAGCGGTCCTGATGCAAGACGAGAGACCTGTTGCATACGCATCACGACGTGTGAACGCGGCCGAGCGCAACTATGCAACTATAGAGAAGGAGCTGTGCTCCATACTGTATGCATGCAGAAAGTTTCATGACTTCATTGTTGGTCAGTGCACAGTAATTCTTACTGACCACAAGCCATTAGTAGGCTTGCTCGCCAAGCCACTACACAAATTAAGCCCCAGACTCCAACGCATGCGAATGCACCTGCTACGGTACGACCTGGAAATACAGGTGGAAGCCGGGACGGGAAATGTTTGTCCCCGATGCCCTGAGCCGGCTGCCCAGTGTAAACACACCTGCGGAAGAGTACACCGCACTGCCGAACGTGATACATGCTGTAGAAGCCATCCTACACATGTCAGACGAGCGCCTTGCGCAGTTCAAGGCTGAAACAACGAAAGATCGAACCCTAACACTGTTGTGCGAGTATATAAGGAAGGGTTGGCCTAGTAACAGGCGTGATCTGCCCTCGGACTTGACTCCGTTTCATACATACCATGACGAGCTGGTTGAAGTCGATGGATTAGTCTTGAGGGAAAACCGAATCGTAGTCCCCCAAAGCATGCGGAGGCAGATGCTGAACGCGCTACATGAATCACATCTGGGAGTAGTGAAACTGAAACAACGAGCCCGCAATTTATTTGCGTGGCCAGGAATGAACGCACAGATTGAGGACACTGTGGGAAATTGCTCGATATGCCAGGCGACAAGGAAAGCACAAGCAAGCGAGCCGCTCCAACCACACTTCATCCCCAGCAGACCTTGGTCTAAGGTCGGCACAGACATCTTCCATCTGGATGGAGTTGACCATTTGCTTGTAGTGGACTATTACTCCAAGTACCCAGAAATAGCGCAACTGACAGACATGACGTCACATTCGGTGATACGTGAGATGAAGGGCATGTTTGCCCGGAATGGCATTCCTGACTTGGTGATGACTGACAACGCGAGACAATTTGTCTGTGCTGAGTTTCGTAGGTTCCAGGATGACTGGGAATTTGCCCATGTCACCTCAAGTCCCATATATCCACAGAGCAACGGGCAGATAGAGCACTGTGTGCAAACTATAAAAGGTATCATGAGGAAAGCCAAACGCAGCGGCCGTGACCCGATGTACGCCATCCTCGAATACCGCAACACCCCACTTGATGGGACAGGCGGCTATGCCCCCTCACAGTTACTGAACAGTAGACTGTTAAGAAGCAAATTGCCATCGCCTCTATCACTCTTACTGCCTCATCATGTCCCTCCCATGGGACCACAACTGGCCATCCGGCAAGAAAAACAGGCAGCATACTTCAATGTGAAGGCAAGCGTCGAGCCGCTGCCACGCCTGGAACAACAACAACAGGTATGGTTTCAGAGTGCCAAACCAAAACCTGTCCCCTCGGAGCTACATCAGGAGACCGAGCGGTACAGAGTTCCGCAGGAACAGGAAGGACATACGACCTGCGCACGAAGCAGCTGAGCCATGCCCTGGCAACACGCAGCAGACAAGTGCCAACACTCTCCCACAAGGAGGAACCCCTCACCCAGAAGGAGCTAGTCTCCCAAACTCAAGCGAACTATCACAGGCCGCATCACAAGGGTCTGGGGTGGGGGAATCGGCTCAAAGCGAGCCAAGCCACACTCGCACACAACAGAAATACGACACAGAACGAATTGGAAAGACGACTTGCACGAGAAGTGGGCGATTGTCAAAACCCCCAACTCGACTTGTTATGTAAAATTGTTGGGCAATTTTTTTTATAGTTTTGTAGTATGACGAGCACTGTGTTATTTGTGGTACTTTATCCACATTAAATTCATTAAGGTTCAAGTTATTAATTTTGACCAACGTTGAAGGGGGGGATGTAAGGTAATTTAAGGGAAGGGGGAGAATTGTAATTAAAGTAAAGGGGGAGATGTGATGTATATGTAAATGCCAGTGCCCCTTTAATATAAAGGGCTGTGCCTCGTGATCGAGAGCAGGTGACCTTGGAGAAGGGTCCGTGGGTGGGGCAGAATAAATCATACTTACAAGATGTCGGACGTGTTTTCCTTCTGCTTGTGCTAGTCACAACAGGGCCTTACGTGGTCTCAAACATTACAGGAGTCACTGTGCTGGATGTTTATATTAAAATGTGTAATGTGTGTCTGTTGCTTTTTATTTGTATGACTGACTTGGCAAATGAAATTCCTCGTATGTTGCAAAACATACTTGGCTAATAAAGTATTATTGTATTGTATTGTATTGTATTGTAAAATGGTCCTGCATGCCACTGCCTACAGGGGGAAGCATGGAAGCCCCAAAGACCGGAGAGTCGAGGGAGCCGCTGACACTGATGGATACGAGAGGGGTGGGCTGATAAAAGAGGGACCGAGGTATTGCCGACAGCGCATTGCAAGGTTGGCTGACACAAAGGCTGCCGGGCAAGGTGAGGGATCACAGACCTGTAGCAGCCTGGGGCTTATCTGCATTGGTGGGCGCTCCAGCAGATCCAGCATGTGGAATGGTTTTTGGACTTTTTTATTAATAGATAGAACCAAAATGTGGCGACTGTGCATTTGTGGGTTGTGCAAAAGATTTTTCACTGTGCTGTGTATAAATGACAATAAGGAACCATTGGCCCATTGAAAAAGTGTCTTAGCTTGAAATGTCAACTGCTAATTTAACCCATGTTGAGTGCCTCTACAAGTTTGTGTTCTGCTCCAGATTCCAGCATCTGCAGTCATTTTCTATCTCTCTTGAGGAAGGTTGAGTAGTTTGTGTCTACACTTTTGAAAATGAAATAAAAAGAACTGCAGATTTTAGAAATCTTCAATTTTTTTTAAATGCTGGGAACACTCAGTGGTTCAGCCTGTATCTGTACAAAGAAAAACAATTTATGCATTAGATCTGGGACCCTTCATTATAGATTTGGTAGGTTTTAGAGGATGTTTACCCAGGGGTAGATTTTCCATAATTGGAATACCTAGAATTTGGGGTATTGGTTCAGAATAAGGCAGTTATGGGAGCAAATTCTACTCCTGGAATTTTTGAATTTCACTACCCTAGAGATTTGTGGAGGCTGAGTCATTTAATCTATACTAGGCTGTGGCAGATAGATATTTGGAGCACTGGAGAGTTGTGGTTTAAGGCAAACAGGAAGGAGAGTGGAATTGAGGTCAAGATCAAATCAGCTGCCATCATATTCAGCGGAGAGGAATCTTAAGCTGGCCTACGTGTTCCTCCTCATATTTTTATGATCTCCGATAATCCTACTGCAATCAGATGTACAATCCTGGTATTAATTAGAATCATGTGTCTTTATCACATGTTCATGTAATCTTTCTGGGTCTTCTACTGCGTAGTCGCTGTCTAACTACGATTGTTGCTTCACTGTGTTAGCTTTACAGCTTTTATCTTTTTCCTGGTCAAGCTTTATTTGACTTTTAATTAAGAAACTATGGGATAGTTTAAATTACCCTGCCCTTTACAATGTCCAGTCAAAACAAAATGTGTAAATCTCACACTCCCGGTTGGAAGCTGTGCTGAAAAATAGACTTGAAATTTGTGTCACATGACTTGAGTGGAACTTAAAACAGAACCCTTAAACCCTGAAGACATCTTATCCACTGAGTCACTCAGGAGATACAGAGTAAAAGGCAGGAAAGACAGTTGGATAGTGTACAGCTTTGATCCTGGGTGCTATCCAAGATCAGAACAATTATACTGGAGGGGAAATGGTAACTGTTGTGTGTTCTTTACAGATCGCGTTAATAAAATATTGAGTTTGAGGTTCTTTAAAGATGTCCAGGTATTAAGAATTGGAAATCCAAGCTTAGTCATTTTAATTTTTAAGCATTTAATACATTTTCTATGCTTCATTTATTTCAGATTCTTTTACATCATTTTAAGCGTTTTAGCAGTAATATTTGTGCATTCCTTACAAAAACTATTCCAGAGGGCTCTGCCCAACAAGGAACTGAAGGAAGAACTTGGTACATCTTTAGATTCATTTTTATCATAACCTTCTTACTGAAGACGTACAGTAAACCCTCGCAAATACGGACCTCTATATAGCGGATTTTGGTTGTAGCGGAACTAGCCTCCCGTTGCACCGTTCCCCCACTTCTGTCAGTTACTTAATGAGGTGGCGCCGTGCCATGCTTCCGATTTCAGGAGCGGAGAGAGCGGGCTGCATGAAAGTGGTGTGTGTACCAGCCCTGTCCCTGGCACATCATGTGAGGAGCTGAGTCCTCTGCGGCTCCCCAGCCTATGAATTCCCACAAGTTTAACCATCCCCTCCCACCCCCCCCTCCCCAGCGTAGTGTTTATTTCCTGACAGCCTTGGGTTAAACATTACAACTTTACCCCCCCTCCCTCACTCACTTATAGCAGACAATCAGCAATAACAGACACCATCCTGCCGCACCCCCTCCCGTTATTGCGAGGGTTTACTGTACTCAATAAATTTTGGGTACCAGAAGAAATCACATGGGAATGAAAATGTATGATATTCTGTAAGACTGAGGTTGCTGGTCAGTAGAATTTATAGCAAAATAGAAGTTTCATAGCAAAAGGATTTGAGTATAGGAGCAGGGAGGTTCTACTGCAGTTGTACAGGGTATTGGTGAGACTACACCTGGAGTATTGTGTACAGTTTTGGTCTCCAAATCTGAGGAAAGACATTCTTGCCATCGAGGGAGTACAGAGAAGGTTCACCAGACTGATTCCTGAGATGTCAGGACTTTCATATGAAGAAATACTGGATAGACTCGGCTTGTACTTGCTAGAATTTAGAAGATTGAGGGGGGGATCTTATAGAAACGTACAAACTTCTTAGGGGGTTGGACAGGCTAGATGCAGGAAGATTGTTCCAGATGTTGGGGCAGTCCAAGACAAGGGGTCACAGTTTAAGGATAAAGGGGAAATCCTTTAGGACCGAGATGAGAAAAACATTTTGCACACAGAGAGTGGTGAATCTCTGGAACTCTCTGCCACAGAAGTTGAGGCCAGTTCATTGTCTATATTTAAGAGGGAGTTAGGTGTGGCCCTTGTGGCTAAAGGGATCAGCGGGTATGGAGAGAAGGCAGGTACAGGATACTGAGTTGGATGATCAGCCATGATCATATTGAATGGTGGTGCAGGCTCGAAGGGCCGAATGGCCTACTCCTGCACCTATTTTCTATGTCTATGTTTCTAATATTGGGATGCGATGGTAATAAAGAGAACTGTGTTTAATGGTTTATGGGTAGGGTAGCCAGTAGTGCTGCTTCCTCATAGCTTGAGTGACTCTTGTACTATCTGTGTAGACTTTGCATATTCTCTGCATGGATTTCCAACCGAAGTTTTGGTTTCCTCCCACACCCCAAAGACTTGCGTGTTAGTAGGTTAATTAGCTGCCCCAGAACATGTAGGCGAGTGGCAGAAACTGGGGGGGGGGGGGGGGGGGGGGGGGGTTGATGGGGGGGGGGGGAAGAGTGAAGAGTAAGGAATGGGATCAATGTAGGGTTGATATAAACGGGTGCTTGATGGGTCTGTTTCCAAGCTGCGTAATTCCGCACAGACTGAAGAGGAAGAAAGAGGTGAGTTAAAATAGGATGGTGACATGAAACTGAATTAGGATGAACTCAGAAGAGAGTTATGTTTTCTGCAGGACCATGGACTAAGATGATGATGGCATACGAGGAGTAATTGGAAGTTGTGAGGAACATTGTTCAAGATGCTGGCTCAGAATGAGAGAAGTTTGCCAGAGTTAGTTGCACACGGGTTGCAGGGTTTGAACGTTCTGTCCGCAGCCAGAGCTTGTACAGCACAGCCGATGTTATCAGCGCTACCAGTAGCACTCCAGTCAAGATGCAAGTTTCAACATGGGGGAGATATACTGCTCCTGCAGTGAGAAGAAACTTGCATTAATAAGTGTACCAAATATCAAAAGATTTTCAACAAACCATTGTGGAGATAAGATACCAACTTAATAAATTAATAATCAGTAATACTAGGTAACCAGAGCACAAGTGCAAAACCGGAGTACATTGTGCAACTAAAACAAAGTCCATAGTAGACCATGCAGAAAAATGAACTGCAAATGCTGTTTAATACACAAAAGGACATAAGGTGCTGGAATAACTCAGCAGGTCAGGCAGCATCTCTGCTAAACATGAATAAGTGACCCTTCTTCGCTGTCATCTCATTTCATTCTTTTCATTTTCCCATCAACTCCTGCCAGTTTCTGCCACTCACCTACACATTGTAAGGCCAACATAAAGCAGCTAATTTACCTATTATCCCCCATGACTTTGGGGTGTGAGGAAACCGGAGAGTGTCCGGCCCAGTACAGTCCAGTGGGAGCTAGATTGCCTTGCACAATCTCTCTCAACCCTAAAGTGTATTGCAGCCGATGCAGTGCTTTCCTGAAGTACAGCTGCTGACGTATAAGAAAATTGTGAGCCAATTTGTTTCTATCACCCCGACTGCAGATTTTTGCGATCCCCCCCGACCGTGAGATAAAAGGAAGAAGAAGATAAAAGTTATTTGCCTTCCATCACAGAGGGGAATGTGAGGTGGCTGAAAAACAAGATGGACGTGCTGCCTGCACTGGTGGGGACTCGGAGGGATTGCCATGAGTGCAGTGATCTCGGTGTTTACAGGGACGTTGCGCCATGAGAACATCCCGGAGTCTGGTGTGAGTGTGGACTTTCTGACTGTTCGGGCCTGCCGAGAGAGTGACCGATTGGTACAACTCTGGTCACATCATGGTGAAGGAGCGAGTGTGTGGCCCGGACATTTAACTGATGGCTGTGAGTCTCTGCTTATGATGTGTGCCCTAGGGATTCTCACACGCCACTGCGGTGGCTGTTTATGTTTAATCTTAATGTAGTTTTGTATCTTAGTGCTTTTTTGGCATGACTGTATGGTAAATCAAATTTCACTGTACCTCGGTACATGTGACAATAAAGGGCCATTGAACCATTGACTTCATAGATGGTGAGACTACAAATTCCCGAGATAAAGTGACCTTGGAGTGGCTTACCTGGGTCCGCTGATTTTGTATTGGATGATTTTCGACTGATTGGTCCATAAGAAACAATGTGTAATGAGGCAAGTTCCCTTCGTGCTCTTGCTACCTCATCAAAACTGCTGCAATTCTGTTCAAATACAGGTAATTATTGTTTATTTCATTTTTGGAACATTTTGAACATTAACTTAAGCTACACATTAGATTCAATTTGAAGATACAAAAAAAAAACCAACATATTATTGTGTTATTATTTTTATTGCAAATCTTTATATTTGTTAAGTGAACCGCAGGCGGTAAGTTCCTGGTCATGCCCATCATGTTATGGCACAAAGTCCAATGTATTCACTTGGCTGATTCCTGAGATGAGAGGGTTGTCCTATTATTGGCGGCTAAAGAAGTTGGATCTGTAGTCTTTGAAGTTTAAAAGAATGAGGGGTGATGTTATAAAAATATATAAATTTCTAAGGGAATTGGACAGGGTAGATACTGTTATATTTGTTCCAGTGTACGAGTTGCAAACAAAGGAAAAAGCTGTGCCAAACCTTTGATCACCGAGACAAAGTAAGAAATTGCCCAGGTAAAAACAGGACAATCGAATGCCAATAGTTACTGCCTCAGTCTACAGTTCTATGTTCTTTGCTGAAAGATCATCAACTCCGGTCTGCCTGAAATGTGTTGATCCTCCAATATAAGCAGCCACCCACGCTGAATGGTGCAGCCTGGCATATTGCAAGGCGCATGCAACAGCTTTTGGAATACATTGAAGCTAGGTGCAGTGGCTGCCAAGGCTCTAAGGGAAAGGCCACAGTTAAAGGCCCTCCAACACTGGACACTGAAGGGTTGAGCCCCTTACAAAAACATTCCCATTTAGCGTTCGAAGAATCTAGGTGAAATAAAAAAAGTTGATCACATGTTGATAAAATATAACACTTCTGAGCAAATGAGATTAAATGGGCTGTGAATGGTGGCATGTGAATGAACTGTGTAATATACTTACAAATGTTCTGACTTGAGTATATTTTAGGGAAAGAAATTCTTCATCATTCCTAACACATTGATGAAATATTCTTAATACAAAATAATGCAATATATCATTAAAACCTGTGCTCAGAGTGGAATCTTCGGTGCTCAGTTATCATTCTGATTTGCATTGAAGACCCACACATCCTGAGAGTGCTTAAAAATTACAATTGTATAGTTAAACTCCAATAACCCAGCAATGTCAGGACATATGAGTTTCGGATATTTTCCTATTACACCCCAATGCAAAGAAAATTCATCTTTTACACAGCAGTACAATAACAAGGCATTAAATATAAGTGTCAGGAAGTCATGATGCAGCTCTAAAGGACTTTGGTTCGTTCCCATTTGGGGTATTGCGTGCAGTTCTGGTCGCCGCATGGCAGGGCTTTGGAGAGCTTTGTGGAGGCTTTGGAGAGGGTGCAGAGGAGGTTTATCAGAATGCTGTCTGGATTAGAGGGTTTCAGTTACAGGGAGAGTTTGGATAGACTTGGATTGTTTTCTCTGTAACGTCAGAGGTTGAGGGGAGACTTGATAGAAGTATATAAAATGATTAGAGGCATATATAGGTTAGACGGTCAGAACCTTTATTTCCAGGGTGGAAAAATGTCCAACACTAGAGGGCTTTGCTATAAGGTGAGAGGGGGAACATTTAATGGATATGTGCGGGGCAAGTTTTTTTACATAGAACGTAATGGGGCCTGGAATGGTTCAGTGACTAGCGGAGTTCCACAAGGGTCGGTGCTGTGGCCGCTACTCTTCACGGTGTATATTAATGATTTAGACGAGGGGATTGAAGGCTTTGTGGCCCAGTTTGTGGATTATATGAAAATAGGTGGAAGGGCAGGCAGTGTAGAGAAAGCAGGGACTCAGCAGAAGGACTTGGACAGGTTGGGAGAGTGGATAGAGAAGTGGCAGGTGGAATATAGTGTAGCAAAGTTTGGAGTCATGCATTTTGGTAGTAGGAATAAAGGCATAAACTAGTTTCTAAATGGGGAGAGAATCCAGAAATCAGAGGTGCAAGGGGACTTGGGAGTGCTGATGCAGGATTTCCAAAAAGTTAATCTGCAAGTCGAATTGGTAGTAAAGGCCAAATCAAATTACAGGAGGAAGATAGAGGACCACCTGGACAGTAATAACAGCAGGCAGGTGTGGCAGGGGATCCAGTATCTCACCAACTATAAGACCAACCTTGGAGCTGTTGAAGGTGACGCCTCGCTGGCAGAGGAGCTGAACCACTTCTTTGGACATCAATCCAAGGAAGGCTACTGGTCCGGACGGCGTCTCTGGACGCGTGTTGAAGGACTGCGCAGACCAGCTGGCTGGAGTCCTTACAAGGATTTTTAACCAGTCTCTGGCCCAGTCCACTGTCCCACCCTGTCTGAAGTCCTCCACCATAGTCCCCTTGCCCAAAAAAAGACGGGACAACTCCAGCCTAACGACTACCGGCCAGTCGAAAGGCTTGGTGATGAAGTGGTTGTGGAGAGGATGGTTCCACGGGGGAGAGTCACAGGATCAGAGATCATAGCTTTGACCCCCACCAGTTTGCGTACAGAAGCGAATAGATCCACAGAGGACGCTGTAGCCACAGATCTCCATGCTGCACTGTCTCACCTGGAGCAGCGGGGGAGCTACGTGCGGATGCTCTTTGTGGACTACAGCTCTGCTTTTAATACTATCCTTCCCCAGAAAGAGGTGGATAAACTGGGGGACTTGGGACTTCCACACTCCACCTGTACGTGGATAAGAAGAATGTCGGGTAGAAGCCAGAGAGTCAGAGATGGGCCATCACACATCCACGGCCCTCAGCGAAGTACCGGCTCTCCACAGGGCTGCGTAATGAGCCCCCTGCTCTACACCTCTACACTTATGACTTTACCCCCTTTACCACAGCAACACCATTGCCCATTTGCGGATGACAGACAATGGTGGGACTCATCTCCGGGGGGGGACGAATAGGCTACCGGGATGAGGTGGCAGCAGCTGACAGTGTGGTGCGAAGAAAATAACCTGCTCCTCAACACCTCAAAGACGAAGGATTAATAATAGACTTCAGGAAAAACAAAACGGACATGGTACCACTGACCATCAGAGGGGACTGTGTAGAGAGGGTGGCGGATTTCCGCTTCCTGGGAATCCACATTGAGGAGGACCTGACGTGGAGCGTGAACACCACTGCGCGGCTGAAAAAGGTCCAGCAGAGACTGCACTTCCTGCGGGTGCTCAGGAAGAACAACATCACTGAGAGGCTGCTGCTGTCCTTTTATCGGTGCTCCATTGAGAGCATACTAACATACTGTGTATGCGTGTGGTACACCAGCTGAACAGTGGCTCAGAGGAAAGCGGTCCAGAGGGCCATTGACAACGCCCAGAGGGTTGTCGGCTGCCCTCTCCTTACCTTGGAGGACTTACACAGTTCCCGCTGCACCAAAAAAAACCCAGATATAATAAAGGACATGTCCCACCCAGGACACTCCCTGTTTGAACAGTTGCCGTCAGGCAGACGGTACAGATCCACAAACAAGGACAAATAGACTAAAAAATGGGTTTTTACCCCATGCTCATAAAAGCACTAAATGTGGCCGCCAAGGAACGCAGGGGCGATACAGACTAAGGGACTGTGGTAATGGTGAAATCGACAGAAGGATGGAGGGTTGGGTGTGTATGGGTGCTTTGTCTGTGATATTTATTTATTTGCTTATCTTTATTATTTTACCGTGGATGTTTCGTTAGCTTTAGAAATGTTTGAATGCTGCACTGACTGGCTGACATTTTAAATTTCGTTGTACATGGCCCATGTTACAATGACAATAAAGAAACTATTCTATTCTATTCTATTCTAAAGAGAGCAAACTCAACACTAGCATTTATTTCAAGAGGGTTTGTACACAAAAACAGGGATGTGATGCTGAGGCTCTATAAAGCGCTGGTAAGGCCGCATTTGGAATATTCTGAGCTATTTTGGGCACCATATCTGAGGAAGGATGCGCTGGCTCTGGAGAGAGTCCAGAAGAGGTTTACAAGAATGATCCCAGGAATGAGCAGGTTAACCTATGATGAGCGTTTGTCGGCACTGGGCCTGTACTTGCTGGAGTTTAAAAGAAAGACGGGAAACCTCATTGTAACGTAGTATAGTGAAAGGCTTGGATAGAGTGGTTGTGGAGAGGATGTTTCCACAAGTGGGAGAGTCTAGGATCAGAGGTCATAGCCTCAGAATTAAAGGATGTTCTTTAAGGAAGAAGATGAGGAGACATTTTGTTCGTCAGAGATTGATGAATCTGTGGAATTCTTTTCCCCAGAAGGCTGTGGAGGCCGTCAGTGGATCTTTTTAAGGCAGAGATTGATAGCTTTTTTGATTAGTACGATGTCGGAGGTTATGGGGAGAAGGCAGAAGAATGAGGTTAGGAGGGAGAGATAGATCAGCAATGATTGAATGGCGAAGTAGACGATGGGCGCAATGGCCTGATTCTACTCCTCTCCCTTATGACTTTATCACTTTATGGAATGCATGCCCAGGGGTGGTGATGGAGACATATACAACAGTGGCATTTAATAGGCTTTTAGAGAGGCATATTGAAGTGCAGGGAATAGAGGGATATTGATTATGTACAGGCAGATGAGATCAGATTAACTTGGCATCATGTTTGGCACAAACATTGGGGGCCGAATGACCCATTCCTGTGCTGTTCTGTGTTCTCACATTTGCAATGAACCAGCAATTTTAAAAGATGCATGGACAATTCTGGCCCTGGTGTGTTTAAGCAGTAAAGCAGAACCTGGCAAAGTTAAACAACATGCAGAAACAGGGCTCCAGGGTGTTGAAAAGGAGTGCAGGAAACAGAGTAAGTGAGTTTAAAGCCAGTGCAGGAAATAGGATCCCGGTATGTTTAAAGAAGTTCAGGAGACAGTGTTGGGGTGTATATAAAGGACATGTGAGAAACAGAACCTGGTGAGGCAGAGGCTGAACCATCAAAATGTTTAAACAATGAGAATCTCCAAACAATGGGATATGAACAGATGTTCATAGAGAGACAAGATGGAAATGTCACCTCCAATTCATTGACCTTTTAATGTGAATATTTAATTCAGTGACAGAACAGCCAAAAGCTGAATTATATTATTTCAGCCTCAGACAGTACATTTCTCAATATAAAATTCCATATGATTCCTTAGTTTAGAAGTGCCTACTAACAGCCCCCTCTCGACCTGTGACTGTCCGTGACAGAATGTGACTATTCGCACCTTATATGAACCAAAACTGATCTTCAGTCACAACTTTAACCCAATCATCGAGGCTGCAATTTCCATGTCCAAAATGCCATGGGAAGCAAGGGGTAAAAATTAGATCACATCATGCTTACTGTTATGGCTGAGATTTGAGACCTGAAACTGAGCTCGCAGGCCAGTTGTTATTGAGGGGAAATGATCTCTCAAACATTCAAGTTGCAACAACACTCTTCCAACTTACAGCATTGTATACTTACAGGCTTGCATTGGACAACTGCGCTGTGACATATTTGAACATGGCAGTGCAGGAAGATATCATTGTAGGAGTTCCCCACAAACTTAAACATTTGAATCCGAAATCTGGCCTCCGAACCTTGTCCATTTGCTTTCACCGATAAGGTGTGTTCAGTTGTTACCTCTGGGCAGCTGTTAGTAGAACAACACAATCCTGTCAGTAACAACCAAAGCAATGTTGAGTGAATCTACACAAATCGTAGACCATTTCCATTGCTTTCATCTTCTACGCCTCTGGTACCAACCCTCTAAAGTTGTCCCCATAGCCTCGAGAAATTGAGGATTAATCTCCAGGATATACGGTGAGAGCAGAACCCAGGAGTAACTCTTGGGCAGGACAGCACAACTGCTGAGTTTGAAAAGAACAGGGCAGCACAGTTGGCAGGGCTGCTGCCTCACAGGACCAGAGACTACGGTTTTGATCCTGCCCTCGGGCTCTGTCTATGTGGAGTTTGCACATTCTCCCTGTGACCACAAAGGTTTGCTCCAGTATCCTCCCACCTCCCAGAGACATGCGGGTTTGTGGGTTAATTTGGCCTCTGTAAAAGTGCCCTTAATGTGTAGGGAGTGGATAAGAAAGTGGGATAATGTAGAACTAGGGGTGAACGATGATCGATGGTCGGCGTGGGCTGAATTGAAAAATGAAGAGCCTGTGGACTAGGAAGGGAGGTGGTGCACCATATGTTGAACAACCCGTCAGGAGCATCAAGTCATGTGATGAAAACAATTGGAGTTGACAATTCCCATTGATATACGATCTGATGAGATGGAACTTTTACCACTAATTCATTGACCTTTCTTTGTGAATATTTAGTTTGCTGATGGATCAGTTGCAAACACGATGCTGAATTTTATTATTCTAGTCATAGACAGCACTACTCTCAATATAAAATCCTGCATATTTCCTTCGATCAGAAATGCACACTCTTAATAGCCTCTTCCCTCATCATTCTCTGACTAAACCTGAACCGCATTTTATTTGAGCACAAATTGCTCTCCCGTCCCCATGTGAACTCCATAATCGAACTGCAATATCCATGTCAAAAATGTCATCTCACTTTCTCCAGGGGGCTGTTAAGAGGGCTGTGCATTTCTGATCGAAGGAATTATGCTGCTGAAACATCGACATAAAACATGGTAGTGTAGGTGTATCAAAATGCGGCAGATTTGCAAACAGAGTCACGTGCACCTTGTAATGAACTGGTAAAATCTGGAAACCCTGGTGCTATCGATTTGCAGTTTGCTCATTCCTCCTGTGACCGTGCAGATTCTGGCCAACTGCTCCAGGTTCCTTCCACTTCCCAAAGACGTTGGTAGGATAATTGTCCACTGTAGGTTACCCCGAGTATAGGTAAGTAGCAAAAATGAATCGTTCGGCACATATGAGAGACAGCAACAGTTGTGGAGTTACAAGAATATAAGGAGAAGGGGAGAATTATTCCCCTAAGAGCAGGCATGGTCCCGATAGACTAAATGGATTCACTCTATACTGTTATAAGAACTGCTTGTAGTTCAATTTTCTGTGTACCAGACACTTCAAGCAAAACATCAATTTTACTTCGGAGTCACGTGAGTGACTATATGAAGAAGGGCCGTCCGTCTGCGTGCGCGTCATTACGTCTGAAAGCAACGCGCGCAACGGACGGGAGAGGCACTGCGTCCTCCTAGCCGTTGGGATTTTAAAAAGGCGGCAGGTAAGGAAAGTTGAACCACTTACCCTGCGCTTTCCGTTCGGGCTAAGGAAATTATTTGTTTTTCGGAGCCCCAAAAAATGTCGAAGAGACGGTCCACGGGGAATCCAGCTGCCGAAGACCGCGGCATTCCCGGTAGCAGACGACGGTCTTTTTCGCCGACATTGCCGCCGGCATCAGAACCGGCAGCAGCAGACTTGGTGCAGGAGGAAAGCACCGTGGTGGTCCCGGCGGGGCGTAAAGCCACCCATAAGTCTGCCAGACCCGTAGACTCGGATGAGTCCGGGGAAGAGAGATACCCTCCCACATCGGGAAGCGTCCGAGGACGACTCTCCCACATGGAGCAGCTTGTGGAGAAGCTGCTCCACAATGATAAACTCTGGAAAAAGTAGCAATATCAGCACGAGTCCCTTCTACAGACCGTGCCAGCAGCCTCATACTCTGGGCAGCAATATGTCTTTTCCATGGAAGGGGGAAGTACATATGGGGATTACCCGGATTCAGAGTTTGGAAGCACAAGGGGGGGAACACTCCCAGGGGAGATTGGAGGAAGTACCTCTACAATCAACTAAGTTTGCGATTACCACATCACTGGGTGCTCCCTTGGATGAAGACCTAGCAAGTAACATCAACTACTTGGCGTCTCATCAACTCAAAGATCTGGTCATGGAAGAAACCCTGAACAGGTACCCCCCACCATCTAATTGTGCTTCCCTCAAGGTTCAAGCGGTGAACCATATAATTTGGGGGCAAATAGGCCCCATCATCAGGAACCAGGAACTGAAATTCCAAAAAGTATTAAACCTGCTGGGGTCTGGAATTACTTCGTTTGCAGGAGGTGTGGAAGGAGGCCTCCTCACTGACCTGGAACAGGATACCATGGCACTGCTATGTAATGTCCGCTTCGAAATAAACTGCATTCGGAAAGATGCAATAAAACCAGCAATAAATTCGAAATTCGCAGCTCTTTGCAAAGCTAGCAACATCCAGCCCGCAAACTACCTGTTCGGGGAAGACCTGTCAATAGAACCCCTACAGTTCTTGGCGTTTTACACCTATAGAGCCAGGCACCGGAGGAAGATTCACACCTGAGTCAAGGTCTTTTTTAGGGGCAGGCCCCAGCAGGCCGACAGCGAGGATGAGGAGAGAGCAACCACCAGCTCTGCTCCCCAAACCTCGCGGACGAATACCAGCACCACGCCGCTAGTAACAACAGAGGTAAGTCAAACCAGTTCCTCAGGGAACATACCAGACGAACCTCACTTACAGGTGGGTGGAAGGTTAAAATACTTCTTAAAAGAATGGTTGTGGGTTACTAAGGATCCATTCATACTGCACAGTATAGAAGGATTCAAAATTGAGTTCAATTTGAATTCATCACCACCGCCAACACATTCTAATATTCGCACATATGTCTTTTCCCAAAAAGACACAATGAATATACAAAAAGAAATTGAAACGTTATCTGACAATAAAGTTATTGAGAGGTCATACACAGAACTTCACCAATTTATATCCAATTTATTCTCAAAAGAGAAAAAAGATGGAGGGATCCGCATTATTTTGGATCTTACGGAACTCAATACATATGTGCAATATAAACACTGTAAAATGGACAATTTTGGAACAGCAACTCAGTTGGTTTCCAAAAATGGCTATATGGCATGCATCAACCTCAAAGATGCATACTATTTGGTGTCTATTCACAAAGAGTATAGGAGATATTTGAAGTTTACCTGGATGGGTCAATAATGGCAATACAAGGCTCTGCCAAATGGGTTGACATCAGCCCCTAGACTGTTTACCAAATTACTGAAACCAATTCTGGGGCTGCTAAGATCTCAAAATCACATAGTCATGGCATATTTGGATGACATTTTCATCTTTGGAGTCACCAAAGAATTGGCAGAAGCAACAGTCAAGGCAACCAAAACCCTGTTTGAAAAACTTGGGTTCCTAATCCATCCAGTTAAATCAAAATTAACTCCTACCAAGGTAATTGATTACCTAGGATTTACTATCAATACAGTAACCATGTTGGTGACTTTGCCTAAAGGCAAACAACAAGACTTGAGGAAAGCCTGCAATGATCTGATAGAAAAACACAAACCAACTATCAGACAAACAGCAAGTGTAATTGGCAAATTGGTAGCTGCCTTTCCTGCAGTACGCTACGGATCTTTGCATTACCAGCATTTGCAGCGGGCAAAGGAACGAGCATTGAAATTACATGCAGGTCAGTTTGGCAAATCTATGTGGTTACCAGCTGAAGCCATTATTGAACTACAATGGTGGATGGCAAACATAAGACTCAGCTCAAGAGAAATCTTACTTGAGAGCCCATCAGTGTTTCTCCAAACCGACGCAAGCGGTTTAGGATGGGGAGCCACAAACACAGTCAGGAGCTGTGGAGGCAGATGGAATGAGCAAGAGTCTGCTATACTCCAACTATATGGAATCAATTACCTAGAATTGTTGGGGGCACAATATGGGCTCAAGTCTCTCTGTAACAACATGCAACATGTGCATGTTCAAATTCAGATTGATAACACTACTGCGGTAGCATATATCAATCACATGGGTGGTGTAAAATCTGTATCCTGTGACAGATTATCTAACCTCATTTGGCACTGGTGCATCGAGAGGGATATTTGGGTTACGGCAGTATATCTACCAGGAAGATATAACACGGTGGCAGATGCAAGGTCACGAATGTTTAATGATAACATAGAATGGATGTTGAATCGTACGGTATTCAATGAAATAACTATACGATTTGGCACTCCAGATTTGGATCTGTTTGCATCTAGATTAAACCATCAATTACCCAGATATGTGTCCTGGGAGCCGGACCCAGGAGCAGAGTCAGTGGATGCTTTTTCTCTAAACTGGGGAGGAATGTATATTTATGCTTTCCCACCATTCTGCCTCATAAACCGATGCTTGACTAAAATCAAGCAAGACAAAGCCACAGGCATTTTAGTAGTACCAGATTGGCCTACACAAGCCTGGTTCCTGAAAATATTGGGGATCATAGTCCAGCCATTAATGGTTGTACCTAAGAGGAGAGATCTCCTAGTAAATCCTGTTTCAGGGAGCAACCATCCACTTTCTGACCGGATTAATTTGTTGGTTTGCAGATTCTGAGGAGGCCATTTCAAGACATTGGACTATCCGAACGAACTGTGGATGTCATCACAAAGGCATGGAGGGACAGTAACAAAAAACAATACACCACTCATATTAAGAAGTGGGAAGCTTTCTGCCATGCAAACAATATAACATACAACACAGTTCGGATAACGGATGTCTTGGAGTTCCTATCAGCACTGTACCATGACTATAAATTAAGTTATAGCGCAATCAACAGTGCCAGATGCGCACTGTCCTCCTATCTGACACTGGAGGCAGGGCACGGGCCGATAGGAACGCACCCCTTCGTAATAAAATTCATGAAGGGAATTTACAAATCGATATCCCCAAGGCCTAGGTACACAGACACATGGGATGTGAGCATGGTACTGACCTTACTTCGTCAGTGAGGACAGCCAATGTCCTTATCTTTGTCAAAACTAACATTGAAAGTGGTTATGCTGATGGCGCTAATAACAGCCCAAAGAGTCCAGACACTACAAAAACTACGACTGGACTACATGACCAGCAATACGAATAAAATAACATTCGTTGTTAAGGACCTGATCAAACAGAGCAGGCCAGGAATGCCAGGGATGAAGATCCAGTTCCTGGCATATCCAGAGGACCAACGATTGTGTGTGGTAACATATTTACACCACTACCTGAGAGTTACGGAGAACCTCAGAGGCTCAGAACAATCGGTCCTCATCAGCCACAAGAAACCACACCGAAAGGTGTCAACACAAACTATCTCCAGATGGTTAAAGGAGGTAATGGTGGTAGCGGGAATAAATACTCATATCTTTAAATCTCACTCCACCAGGGCTGCATCTACGTCGGCAGCAAGAACGATGGACTTACCCCTTGATGACATCCTAGCGGCTGCAGGATGGGTGAACGAAAGAACGTTCCAGCGGTTTTATAACAAACCCATTATCGGACCAGGGGTATTTGCTCGTGCCATCCTAAGTTCTGTTACCTAGTTTTCCCACAGGTTCGGTTCTTTTTCTTTATTTTAAAGCATCAGTGTCTTTACTAACTACGTTATGTCTGAATGCTTTAATAATACTCTCATCCATGGTCAATCCATTCAGTGTGTGACGCCTGGATTCGTAACCGGCGTGAAATCACAGAGCTTTGAAATCTTCACGTAGTCACTCACGTGACTCCGAAGTAAAATAGTAAGATTAAACGAGAACTTACCAGTTTGAAGTTTGATCTTGATTTTATGAGGAGTTACGATGAGCGATTACGTGCCCACCACTCCCACCCTCATATTATCAAGGTCATATGGAAGTTCTAGTTTTTTCACAATCTTACTATTCTCAGGTCTTCTTTTTATCTGTGATTTAACACCGCTGCTTTGAAGATTGACGCGCACGCAGACGGACGGCCCTTCTTCACGTAATCGCTCATCGTAATTCCTCATAGAATCAAGATCAAACTTCAAACTGGTAAGTTCTCGTTTAATCTTACTATTATATTTGATTACCCTGACTGATTGGACAATTAATGGAAAAGATGATGCATGCAGGTTTATATTATGTACAAGTGAGCGAGTTGCCCTGTGCACTTCTCTTGTTTAAGTAAGTTCTACCCTCCCCATGCACCAAGTTTATAGTGTAAGAATATACTCACAAATTTGTAGTTTAGTTTAGAGACACAGCATGAAAACAGGCCCTACAGCCCACTGAGTCCGCACTGACCCGCAATCAATGTGCACACTGGGGACAATTTTTACGGAAGCCAAATAACCTACAAACCTGCACATCTTTGGAATGTGGGAGGAAATTGGAGCACATGGAGAAAACCCACCCGGTTACAGGGAGAGCAAACAAACTCGTATACGCAGCACCCATAGTAACAATCAAATTCTCTAGCTCAGTAAGGCAGCAACTCTACCGTTGCGGACTGTGTTGCCCTACTGCACTGTATTACTGTATGAGAGAAGTTCTCCTGAATAACATGTTTGTACAAGTGGGGACCTTGGCACGTTTTGTAGTGTTGAAACTGATGCGCTTTTGTTAAGACGGTTTTGAGTAGTGAGCTCTGACTTGTTTGTCTCTTACTGCTCTGATCCCATCATTAACCTAGCAACCAACGTCTTTGTGAAAACAATGGACCAGTCACCGACCTGTTTTTAATGAAGACATACTGAGTGTTATGATGAGGCTCATTGGTTGGCGTTGCCCAGCACTTCTCCAGACGCACAGATAAGTGAGTTGGTATCTGTAAAGCAACCACAAAGATCATACTGGTGATGTGGGGAGCTGGAATATGTTGGAAAAGGGTGGTGGGTATATGGGATGTGTTGCCGGAGGAGGTAGTTGAGGCAGAAATTAAAATACATTTGGATGGGTATATGGATAGGAAAGGTTTAGAGAGATATGGGCTAAGCATGGACGGGTTGGAGTAGTGTAGATGGGGCACTTTGGTTGGCATGGGCACGCTGGGCAGAAGGGCCCGTTTCCATGCTGTATAAGTCTTTGACTCTAACTGATGAAGAAACATTTCTACAGGAAATAAATCATAATAGTGAGGAATGAGAAAACAAAGGTTACATCTTTACTGATTTTATGTAAATTTAATGTGACTTAATTATTAACCAATCCATCTATCTGTTGAGATGTTAAACCAAGGCAATATCTGCCCTCTTGATCAGTGAAACGAACATGCCATTGCTTTGAAAGCGGACAAAATACTTCTCCAAAGATAGACACAAGAAGCAGGAGTAATTCAGCGGATCAGGCAGCATCTCTGGAGAAAAGGAATAAGTGACATTTCTTGTCAAAACCCTTCTTCAGACCCAACCTGAAACAGCACCTATTCCTTGACTCCAGAGATGGTGCCTGACCCGCTGAGTTACTCCAGCTTTTTGTGTCTATCTTCAGTGCAAACCAGCATCTGCAGTTCCTTCCTATGTGGAATTCCTTCTATGGAATTATCTGCCTCAGAGGGCGGTGGAGGCCTGTTCTCTGGATACTTTCAAGAGAGAGCTAGATAGGGCTCTTAAAGATAGCGGAGTCAGGGGATATGGGGAGAAGAAGGGAACGGGGTACTGATTGTGGATGACCAGCCATGATCACATTGAATGGCGGTGCTGGTTCGAAGGGCCGAAGGGCCTACTCCTGAACCTATTGCCTATTGCCTACACAAAACATTTCTCCCATAGAAACAAGGAACTGCTGATGCTCCATTACAAAAGACACAAAGTACTGGAATAATTCATCGGGTCAGGCAGCATCTCAGCACAATATGGATAGGTAACGTTTCATGTCGAAACCCTTCATCAGACTGATTTGGATCATTTGGTCATTGGTGCTCCTGTTGTTTGTGGGACCTGGACATACTCAAACATTTTTTTTGTTAGCTACAAAAATCTTTGATAAATCCTAGGATTGGACTAAAGCAAGCACTTTCCACCTCCTGCTCATGGTAGACATCTGCTAAACAGAGTTCTGTTTCTTGATGACATTTCCTCCATTTGGCAATTAAGTCAGGAAAGGGGAACAGTTCTGATTTTTGGGAATGATAACCATATAACCATTAACAATTACAGCACGGAAACAGGCCATCTCGACCCTTCTAGTCCGTGCCGAACACATAATCTCCCCTATTCCCATATACCTGCGCTCAGACCATCACCCTCCATTCCCTTCCCATCCATATCACTATCCAATTTATTTTTAAATGATAAAAACGAACCTGCCTCCACCACCTTCACTGGAAGCTCATTCCACACAGCTACCACTCTCTGAGTAAAGCAGTTCCCCCTCATGTTACCCCCAAACTTCAGTCCCTTAATTCTCAAGTCATGTCCCCTTGTTTGAATCTTCCCTACTCTCAGTGGGAAAAGCTTTTCCACGTCAACTCTGTCTATCCCTCTCATCATTTAAAAAACCTCTATCAAGTCCCCCCTTAACCTTCTGCGCTCCAAAGAATCAAGCCCTAACTCATTCAGCCTTGGAATCTTAGGTAGATTCCATAGACTGGTACAGAATCCGGCTCAGTCTTGAAGTGGGCGATTCATATTCTTGGGTGCCAATCACTTCTATTCTGTAAATCTCACCAGAACACAATGGGGCAATTCACACTCATTCCATGTTTGCCAGAAGCAGGGCTTCCTAATAGTGTCAGCCAACTGAAGGCTCAATGTTCATCAGCTGTAACTCCTGTCCCTGTAAGGACAGTGGCTATAATGACTAGCTTTCAAGTCATTGTCATAGATTGATACAACATAGAAACAGGCCCCTTGGCCCATCATGTCCATCCTGACCATCAATTACTCATCAGCACTGACTGGGTCTGTAGTCTTGAATGCCTCTGTGATTCAAGTGTTCATCCAGATACTCCTACAATGGCTCATTTTACAAAAAAATAGGTTCCTGAGCACTTTGTGAAGTGAAAAAGAAATTAAACCAGATGTAGGAGCTGAAAGAGTGATATCAGGAAGGGGGACGAGTTAGGAAGGGCTATGTCTCGGGCAACACGATGATGAGAAATTTAAGCAGGGTGGGGACCAATGGAGAGCACTTTGGGTCAGCGAGAGCAGGATTGATGGCTGAGCAAAGCTGGGTGCAGGTCTGGTGATGAGCAGCATGGCCTCGGGTTATTTGGGGGCTCAGAATGGCAGGCCGGGCGAGGGGCTTTGAACTGTCTGATCTGGAGGTATCTCCAGCACCTTGGGGAACATCAAAAGCAGCTGAACTGAAGCAGAGCAGACAGTGTTACTGAGGCTAAAGAGAGTCACAAAATTCTGGAGTAACTCAGCGGGTCAGGCAGCATCTCTGGAGAACTGAAGCTGCCTGGGTGATGGAGGAATTGGAAGGCGGGAAACTCAGCTCAGACCAGCGATGGTGCTAGAATACGGGGTGATCGCTGGTCAGAGCAGACTTGGAGGGCCGAAATGCCTGTTTCTTTAGGACCGAGATGAGAAAAACATTTTTCACACAGAGTGGTGAATCTCTGGAACTCTCTGCCACAGAAGGTAGTTGAGGCCAGTTCATTGGCTATATTCAGAGGGAGTTAGATGTGGCCCTTGTGGCTAAAGGGATCAGGGGGTATGGAGAGAAGGCAGGTACAGGATACTGAGTTGGATGATCAGCCATGATCATATTGAATGGCAGTCGGTGCAGACTCGAAGGGCTGAATGGCCTACTCCTGCACCTATTTTCTATGTTTCTATGTTTCCGCACTGTATCTCTAAAGTGTAAAAGTATCCAATGCTGCAGCCAACCTGTTTCAACCTCGCTTACTAACTACAGATGGAAGCAGACAAGGTTTTTGTGACAAGGCTGAAGAAGCTCTGCCTTTAACACCAAGAACATGAAAACCAGAAAGGTGGCCGTGTGGAAGAGGTGCGGAGCACCTTGTCTGGCTGGCATTCCCCATCGGTGGGGGCTCGTGGCTTGGGAATAATCTTCGGGAGAATGAGTGCCTTGTGCTGCGATTTATTTTGCCTCTGCCATTTTAATTTGGTGCGGCTGTCACTGAATGTTTGATGAGGGGAGATCAGGGGTGGCCAATAGCGTCCCCCTGCTGTGGCCATGGTGACACCCGGTGGTGGGGGAAGGTTTACAGAATCAACGAGATGCAACAGGGGCAAGTATCCTCCAGCTATGTGAAACGCTTGAAGAGAGTCAAGAGTTTTTAATTTTCATATGTTTCAAAACAGAACACTGAAATTCTTACTTGCATGACAATAGGCTTGTAAACAATCAGGGGACCTCCCGGTGGCTCAGCACTTCAACTAGCCCTCCCCTCTACTGTCCGACCATCTCTGTCCTGGGTCTCCTCCATGGCCACAGCGGGGACCGGAAATTTACAGCAATCAATATTCCGTTTGATGAGTCTGCATCCTGGGGGCATGAACATCGAATTCTCCCAATTTTGTTAGTCCTTACTGTCTCCTCCCCTTCCTCAGTCCCCCTGCTGTCTCCTCCCATCCCCCAGCATTCGGGCTCCTCCTCCTTTTTCCTTTCTTGTCCCCGCCCACCCTCGCCCCCGATCAGTCTGAAGAAGGGTTTCGGCCCGAAACGTTGCCTATTTCCTTCGCTCCATAGATGCTGCTGCACCCGCTGAGTTTCTCCAGCTTTTTTGTGTACCTTCAATTCTCCAGCATCTGCAGTTCCTTCTTAAACACCTTGTAAACACAGTCGTTTAGTTTAGAGATACAGTGCGGAAACAGGCCCTTTGTCCCACCGAGTCCGTGCCGACCAGTGGTCCCCGCACGCTAACAGTATCCTACTCACACTAGGGACAATTTACAATTATACCAAGCCAATTAACCTACAAACCTGTACGTCTTTGGGGGGTGGGAGGAAACCGGAGCACCTGGAGAAAACCCACACAGGTCACAGGGAGAATTCCGTACTGACAGCACCCGTAGTCAGGACTTAATAGAAAATATAATAAACAAAAAATATATATTAATAAATAAATAAAAACAATATAGTGTGAAGCTAACCAAAGCCTGAACTTCCCAGTGCAGCCAAAATAGACATTTATATATTTGGAGAGGACTGAAGAGAAGACAACGTTGATCAAAATTCACTTATACTTGACCTTCCCCAGCAAGTAAGTTCTTGCCATAGGTAATAATTTGATGTCTCCAAGAAATGGTACCACGTATATCTGCAGAACCATTTGGTAACAAGTCGGCAACATAGAAACATAGAAAATAGGTGCAGGAGGAGGCCTTTCGGCCCTTCGAGCCTGCACCGCCGTTCATTGTGATCTTGGCTGATCGTCCCCTATCAATAACCCGTGCCTGCCTTCTCCCCATATCCCTTGACTCCTCTAGCCCCTAGAGCATTCTCGAACTCTCTCTTAAATCCATCCAGTACTTGGCCTCCACTGCCCTCTTTGGCAGGGAATTCCATAAATTCACAACTCTCTGGTGAAAACGTTTTTTCTCACCTCAGTCTTAAATGACCTCCCCTTTATTCTAAGACTGTGGCCCCTGGTTCTGGACTCGCCCAACATTGGGAACATTTTACCTGCATCTAGCTTGTCCAGTCCTTTTATAATTTCATATGTTTCTGTACAATATCCTCTCATCCTTCTAAACTCAAGTGAATACAAGCCTAGTCTTTTCAATCTTTCCTCATATGACAGTCCTGCCATCCCAGGGATCAATCTCGTGAACCTACGCTGCACTGCCTCAATCACAAGGATGTCCTTCCTCAAATTAGGATCTGACATTGCAATGTAATGCAGAGCCAGAGAGTGGGAAGGTGGTGGCCTTATATATTACATTTCAGAGTTTATGTAAATTAAATTCCACAGGATTGAAAGTGGAATTGCCGTTTTATTGGAGAGAGAGTGACTGCAAAAGCAAAGAACAGCAAGAGGCTACCTTATGGGCCTGTCCCACTTAGACAACTTTTTAGGAGACTACAGGAGACTATGCAGTCACCACACGGTCGCCACATGTTCGCGGGTGGTTGCTGGGGAGTCGCCTTCATGGTCGTGAGCCGTTCCTGCATTCTGGGAATTCGTCACGGCCTCATTATGGTCGCTGCAAATTTTTTCAACATGTTGAAAAATTAACGGCGACCAGAATGAAGCCGCCATGGAGAGTAGCGAGAATTCTCGTGCCGCAGGTCGGTCGCCAGGAGGTCCTAGTGGGTTGCCAGGAAGTTGAAGGTTCTCTTAGATTCTCGTAGGTTGTAGCCAGTGCTGACCAGTGAATTTCCTTGGCTCATTGGGAAAAAAAACGTAAACAATAGTTTTCAGAAACAAGGATAACCGACTGGTAATGTTAATGTCCGCCGAGCTTCACAGCCGTGTATCTCTGGCTTCTTAAAAGTTGTCCCCACTCCTTCTCCCCCCCCCTCTTTTAAAGGACCTACCGTACATTGTGCTTTATAGCGCCATTACAGCGGCAACCTTCCTGTTCATCGCGGTGTGTATCTATCACATTGGCTTTGCACCGTCAGACAGCGCTCCCCCCGCTTGCCCTGTACCCCGCCTGCATAACGGGCTGGTAAAGGACTTACCGTACATGTGTGTGTTGTATAGCGCCATTACAGCGGCAACCTTCCTGTTCATCGCGGTGTGTATCTATCACATTGGCTTTGCACCGTCAGACAGCGCTCCCCCCGCTTGCCCTGTACCCCGCCTGCATAACGGGCTGTCGCCTAAGTGGGACAGGCCCACAGGCCCACAAGGAATGCAAGACACGGGTTGAAGGAAATGATCATTCTGCAGAAAGAGTGTTCTTTATAGGAATGAATTCTGGGCTAAACTTCAACAAATTATTTAAAACAATTGTGTGGAAGTTAACAGAGTCGCTGTCTGAAGAAAGGAATGTATTTCAGACGATGTATGAAAGTGGTTGTGGTCATCCTTTGTCACCCTCAGGCTTTTGTCAAAGTCAGCGAGGAGCAGCTGCTTACACTGTTTGAGAGTGTGGGACCAGAGGATCTCCTGTTAGTTGGCAAAAGGAGTGAGATGTTTTTATATAAACAAACTCCAATGATCTGGAGTGCATAATCCAAGAGATGGTGGAAACTAATTCAGTTCACAAGGTCTAGGAGTAGAATTAGGCCATTCAGCCCATCGCGCCTACTCAACTATTCAATCATGGATGATCTATGCCTCCTAATCCCATTTTCCTGCCTTCTTCCCATAAACCTTGACACCCATTCTAATCAAGAATCTGTCAATCTCGGCCTTAAAAATATCCACTGACGGCCTCCACTGACAGCCCTCTGTGGCAATGTTTCACAGATTAACTACCCTCTGACTAAACAAGTTCCTCCTCACCTCCTTTTGAAAAGAGCGCCCTTTAATTCTGAGGCTAAAAGGAAGGAATGCCCATTGAGTCTAAAAGCAAACTGGATAAACACTTGAAGGAGTGGTGAAATATGCGCACTGCACTGGGAGGTGCAATGGATTGAATATCCATCTTCAGTGCCTGTCATGTTATGGCTTCTATTGTAGTTTGCCATGTGATGATCGAATTATGGGCAGCCCAATGTAACGTCCAAAATGTTATCTATTATAACCTTGTAGAAGTGACCAGGGGAAGACACTACTTTGCATGAGCCTTTACAACGATTCTCCACTCAAATCACATCATGTGATTCAGAGATAGGTTGAATAAGTTTATTCTCTGGAGCGCAGAAGGTTAAGGGGGGACTTGATAGAGGTCTTTAAAATGATGAGAGGGATAGACAGAGTTGATGTGGACAAGCTTTTCCCTTTGAGAATAGGGAAGATTCAAACAAGAGGACATGACTTCAGAATTAAGGGACAGAAGTTTAGGGGTAATATGAGGGGGAACTTCTTTACTCAGAGAGTGGTGGCGGTGTGGAATGAGCTCCCAGTGGAAGTGGTGTCGGCAGGTTCATTGGTATCATTTAAAAATAAATTGGATAGGCATATGGATGAGAAGGGAATGGAGGGTTATGGTATGAGTGCAGGCAGGTGAGACTAAGGGGAAAAAGAAATTTGTTCGGCACGGACTTGTAGGGCCGAGATGGCCTGTTTCCGTGCTGTGATTGTTATATGGTTATATGGTTATATGTCACTGTCCTTACGTGCTTCCGAGATCAAATTTCAACGGTGTGAAATAATTCATACCATGGTGACTTTCACATAGATGTTATCTTCCAGACTCAGAAAAGGAACACTGGTCCACTTATCCGTATAATTTTCGTCTTTAAAAAGCATCATTGCAATAGAGAAGTTGCCATCTTCCGTGTTCAGTGTGATGGTTCTGGTAAAAGAACAGTGAATTAGAGGCAGCAGCCCTGGATACAAGTTGTGGCATCAGCCATAACACCAGTTCAATAATGCATACACTGGCACACACAGTAAGGTGAACTCACTCAATGGGCTTTATTTATAGAGACAAATAAGAGGGTCTAAAATCATATCTCCCACACCCTGCCCCTGCCGGACTCCAGGGTTTACAAGGGGTAAACATAGAAAATAGGTGCAGGAATAGGCCAATCGGCCCTACGAGCCTGCACCGCCATTCAATATCATCATGGCTGATCATCCAACTCAGTATCCCGTACCTGCCTTCTCTCCGTACCCCCTGATCCCTTTAGCCACAAGAGCCACATCTAACTCCCTCTTAAATATAGCCAATGAACTGGCCTTAACTACCTTCTGTGGCAGAGAGTTCCAGAGATTCACCACTCTCTGTGTGAAAAATGTTTTTCTCATCTCGGTCCTAAAGGATTTCCCCTCTATCCTTAAACTGTGACCTCTTGTCCTGGACTTCCCCAACATTGGGAACAATCTTCCTGCATCTAGCCTGTCCAACCCCTTAAGAATTTTGTATATTTCTATAAGATCCCCTTCAATCTTCTAAATTCAAGCGAGTACAAGCCGAGTGTATCCAGTCTTTCTTCATATGAAAGTCCTGACATCCCAGGAATCAGTCTGGTGAACCTTCTCTGCACTCCCTCTATGGCAATAATGTCCTTCCTCAGAGTTGGAGACCAAAACTGTATGCAATACTCCAGGTGTGGTCTCACCAAGACCCTGTACAACTGTCCTACAGACCGGTAGGTCTGTACGATCGGGTTAATTGGACTTGGCCGTGGCTCGTTTGTCTGTGGTCGGGAGAGGAGGTGTTGTTACAAAGAGGAAGGAATTGAGCAGAGTTCCTGATGCGCAGTAGTTACCTGGTGTCAGCACTTATCTGGTTATCCGCATTGATCTGCTGCACAATGTAGTTCAGTGGGTATCTGCATGCAAAGGTGAGGTTGATGTAGGTTCTGGTGATAATGCCAGAGTTGTTGTTCTGTATTGTGTTACTGAACACGATGTGCACATCATCAGAGTCCTGGAAACAATTAATCATTTTGCAAAATGACTATCCAGAGCATTCAGCTACAGCAACATTACATCAAAGAGCCTCAAGGCATATTTGGCACATTGAATTCTAGCAGCCCAAGTCTCCTACATTAAGGATCTCATTCAAATCATTCAGCTGGCCCACTAACACGTTATTATTTCAAAAAGCCAGCTTGAAATCTCCTCTCACCTTTCAATCAAACCCAGCCCTTTTAATTATTCATCCGAGTGCACTCAATCCCAATAAGACTCAATCCTCTCATGCAGAAACACTCCCATCAATGCCCATTTGAAAAACAGAGACAGTGCCACAGGAAGATGTCGCACCAAAAGTATTTGGGGTGACTTTCATTTCTTACTCCTTTTGCAAATTTCCATTGCTTCATGAATTCATGACAGTCGGTATCAGTAAAGGTAAATAAACCCTGCATTGTAATGATGGCTACGAAACTACCAGATTGTTATTAAATGTCCATCTGGTTCACTGCTGCTCTTTGGAGAAGAACATTGATCAGTTTGGCCTATACATGACTCTTGATCAATAACAATCTACTTGACTCTTAATTGTACTCGGAAATGGCCTTTCAAGCCAACTAATTTACGCAATGGGTGGCCTTGATAAATAGGCATCCACATCCTGTAAATAAATATAAACACATTTAGGAACTCAGTCTGCATTGCCTGCCTAGAATTAATTGTTGCAGTGCAACCCTCTTATGTATCAGTGATATGCTGACAACTACAAACAATTCTGTAAGTAAGAAGCTATTATCTTAAAAAATCTATTATACTATTCACCTTTACACACAAGCTACCAGTTTTATAAATTCAGTGAACCAACATGAATCTCTGTTCGTAACTTAAAATCATAACAAAGTCAGATCACTGAAGCAAATGGATATCTAAGTACAAGAGCTGCATCCTCATGGTTGTGCTTGGATTTAGTAAATACTACAAGGGAAAATAATGTCCTCACTTTTGGGAAGCAAAGTTCTGCAAATCTGGAAATCTGAAATAGAAGGATGTACGGAAACTTCATTATTTCTTCTTTGTAAAGCACTTTGGTTTCAACGCGAGTTGATTTAAACGTGCTCTATAAATAACATTTACTTACTTACTAGAAGAAAATGCTGTAAAATGTTCTGTAGGGCAAGCGTCACCAAAACATCTCTGACGTCAAAGTTAATAATTTGAAATGTTAACCTGATTCTCTCTCCACAGATGCTGCCTGGTCTACTGAGCATTTTGTAGCATCACCTGGTTTATTTCTGACTTGTTGGTAATGTCTTTAACCAGGAGTCAACATGACATTGCAATTATTAACACAAGTTACAATCAAAGCAAGTAATTGAAAGCCCAGGGGATCCTACCGTTAGGGTGCCACAGTCTGAAAGGTTTGTTTTTACACTGAACACGTAGAAGTCTTCAGTCTCTGTTCCCTGACATTCAGGATCATTCAGATGCAGATCCCTAATCTGCAATAAGTCAAAGACAACAGTCATTTCAAACTTTTAGCTACTATCACTTGAATGTCACACAGTATGAATATCTATCAGTTACCTGTAAGGAGGCTGTGACTGATTTTGGTGTCGAATTTTAGTATAGTGCAAAATCAAATAAATTGTCAAGTGATCAACGCCAGGGAGAAACACGGCAAAGGTAGAAATGCCACCCTGACTGCTGCCATATTTACACCCGACACCGATGATCCAGCTTCGCGGCAAGGGCCTGAAAACATCGAGTTGGCTGAGGAGGCCACCGACCTCGGGCGGACTATGAGGGGGAGAACTGGGTATTTTTAGTGCCTTCCCTCACCGTGAATTCTGCTGTGGGGGGACGTTTCTTGTTGATTTCTATAGTGTACTGTTCTGTGTCTTTTTTTCTTTTTTCTTTTTTTCTTTTTCTTTTTTATTTTGTATGGATTTATTGACATTTAATCTGTTCAATTAGTTTAATCAATCTCTGTAAAGCACTTTGGTTCAAATTGATTTTGTTGAAAATTGCTATATAAATAAACATTATTATTATTATTATTATTATTATTATTATATAAGTCTCTGCTCCTTATGTTTGGTTCAATGGCTCTTTATTGTCACATGTACCAAGGTACAATGTCAATATTTATTTTTGCATACAGTCAGTAAATCATTACCACACATAAATACTATCCCAGATTAAGTACAATGTGTACAGAAGTGTCTCACTGAGCCCATATACATGAATCGCCAGGTTTTGGCACCATTTTGAAAGTCCAAGCCGCAGCTGGCCATAAAAGCCTGTTGCAGCCATTACCACAATCCAGATTGCCCAGCAAACCATCGTCCCTGTACCTGTGACAGGTCAGAGTGGATGTAAAGATAAAAGCTTTCATGGAGGAGTTCCTGTACGAATGCTGTATGACAAGATTGACAAGGACAAAATAACTGGGTGGTAGCCTGGGAATAATGCTGATAGAGATCTCGAAGATCATGAAATGTTTTGATAAGATTTGCAACACAGAATTATGGGTGACCAACAGAAGTTCTGGCCCAGTTTAACATAACTTTTCTACTTTTCATTTTATCCCTCTATATGTTAAATCTAGGCATTGTTTGTTTCTTTAATCTGCTCATCAATCATTGGGGTTATGTATCTGTAATACTAGATTCCTTTGCTCAACTGCATCATTTATACTATTAGATATTCTGGTTCTTCCTACAGAAATCTTGTCAGATAACACTCCTGTTTAACATCAAGGAATGCTTGACCACATTAAAGGTGCTACATAACAGTCACCAATGATTAACAATATTACTACTAGTACTCCTCAGTGTGTAAACAATCTGGAGCTCATTACCACAAGGAGACATAGGAGTGAATAAGTAGAAACAAGGAACTGCAGATGTGGTTTACTCAAAATGACCAGTCTGAGGAAGAGTCCCAACCTGAAACATCACCTGTACATGTTGTCCAGAGATGTTGCCTGACCCGCTGAGTTAATCCAGCACTTTGTTTCTTAGAAGTTAATAAGACAAGATGGGAACATACGAGAATATGAATCAAATGACCTGCAGGTGCTGGAAATCTGAAATAAATTACAGATTAATTATTCCAGCAGGCAGGTGGGACTAAGGGAAAAGAGTTGTTCGGCACGGACTTGTAGGGCCGAGATGGCCTGTTTCCGTGCTGTAATTGTTATATGGTTATATGGTTAAATACTGGGAACACTCAGCAGATCAGGCAGCATCTGTGGAAATAGTAACATAGCTAACATTTCACTGAAATGGGCAGGTGGCATGTTTTATTTTCTTAGAGAAGCAATTGAATTGTTCATTCTACCAAAATAGTATCCATTTAAAAAAAACTATTCCCCTTGTTTCTATAAAACTGATGGGGATAATTTATTCATAAATAGCTTTAACAATGTATCTTTTCAATCCTTTTTTTATGTTAAAATGACTAAATAAATTGGTCCGACCTAAAGAAAGGTTCTTCTTATTTCCTTACCACAGAGAAGGTGGCCATTTGGCCCACCAGGTCTCAGAGAATTCCATCAATCCAATTCCTCCACATATATAAAATTGACATCTCCAATTCTCTCGCCAGCCAGCCAGCCAGTAGGGGGTACTTACAGTAGCTCAGTAACCTAGCAACCAGCATGTCTTGGGATGTGGGAGACAACCAGGAGAAACCCACATAGACATAAGTAGAATGTACATGGTCATAAGGAGAGTACACATGGTCAAAGGAGAACACCCATGGTCTTAAGGGGAAACCTACATGGTCATAATGAAAATGTGCAAGGCCATAAGGAGAGACCACATGGTCATACGGAGAATACACATGGTGTGCACAAGCAGGGCCGTAGATCAGAATTGAAGTCAGGTCACTAGAGCTATGAGGAAGCTGCACTACCTCATGGTTGTCCACTGTCAACAGGATCTTCTCCATTAAATTATTTCAGACTGGGTGCATTATCTGCTATGTTTCTTCCAGTAACACTGCTGTTCGATTGCAATTTACTTACATATACTGGAGGAATCCTCGTTAGGAAGAAATATTTGGGGATCTCCACTTCCATCAAGTCCTTGGTGCAAATCACAGATTCATTGATTTCTGTATAACAGAAGAAAGGTTTAATAGCCTTCAGTCTGAAGAAGGGTGTCAACCTCAAACGTCACACATTCCTCCTCTCCAGAGATGCTGTCTATCTATCCCACTGAGTTACTCCAGCATTTTGCATCTAAAATGCTAGGCTGGGAAATTGTGAGGAAAGATCAGATAGTTTAAGGGTTATGTTCTCTGTTTCTCTCAGAGATTGAAGGCAGATTTACATGAGGTAAGTAAAAATGTATTCATCCAGAAGGTGGTGGAAGTCTGGAGTTCACTGCCTGTTAGTTACCTGTGCAGAATACCCATCACATTTAAACTAGACTTGGATGAATGTCTGAAGATTCGTGGCCCACAGGGCTACAGACACACTTGAAATTCGGAATTGAATAGGTAGCTCTTCTTCACTTTGCACAGATAAGATGGGCTGACTAAGCTCCCTTCGGAGATATGCTATTTATGTGACTTTACCACTTCAATCAACAGCTCAAGCTAGCTACAAGGAGTAGCCATGATTTTCCAGAACCCAAATTAATCTTCCAAGAGTATTAAGCCTTTGGATTATCGAATGTGTGTGATCAATGTCACTGTGAAAATTAATTGGAGTACTGGCTGCGATTGTTTCCCTGAGAACAGAGAGGCTTAAACAGACTTGAGAGGGGAGTTCAAAATAATAAGGGATTTTGGTGAACAAGGGGAAATTGTTTCAACCGTGGGAGGATCAGAATCAAAAGACAGATATCCAAGTTTTATTTTTCTTTTACTGCAGGCCCTGATGATTTGGAGTGCACTGTGTGAAAAGGTGAATAACTGACTTTTGCAAACAACTCCAGGTGACCATCTAAAGTGATCCTGTAATACAGATGGTGAGACCATTTAATAAATTAAATCAGTGAATTGCCATGAATGAAGGTGGGGTCCCCATGGCAGGCTCACACTGCGACCAGGATATCCGAGGGTCTGGAATGAACTGTTTGAAAGGGTGATGGAAAATTCAGCAGCAAATTACAAAAATATGCTTTAATGGAACAATTTCTACTGCTTTCAAGAAAGCAATCTAATTGTAAGTTCTTTCAATGAACCAGCACAGGCTGAATGTTGTCCTTCTGCATAATCTCCTGGGTTGGGTGGGAGATTGCAACCTTCACGTGGTCCATCCTGTTTCGACGAATGCAATCAACCTGGCGTGCACAAACAGAAGATCAAACAGAACAAGGTAGACAAAAAATGCTGGAGAAACTCAGCGGGTACAGCAGCATCTATGGAGCGAAGGAAATAGGCTCCTTCGAGTTTCGGCCCGAAACGTTGCCTATTTCCTTCGCTCCATAGACGCTGCCTCACCCGCTGAGTTTCTCCAGCATTTTTGTCTACCTTTGATTTTCCAGCATCTGCAGTTCCTTCTCAAACATCAAACAGAACAAGTTGTTTTACAACTTTGGGCTGTGCACGCCATACGCAAGAAGAGGATCTCCTGGGTGCCGAGCATTACAGAGTCTAAATTGGAACAACCAAGGGCTGTGATTCCAAATGCAAGGGCACAGTAACATGTTACACATGAAGCATTTGATATGGAAAATGCTTTTGCACCATTCTAAGGCACTCTGGAAATGCAAGCTCTTATTTTCTTTACCTGCTGGTGGATACCAAATTTCAACTGCAATGTTCAGTTAACTTGTTATCTTCCTTAGAAAGGAACAGATAGAGGAATCAGGAATGATTACAGTATTTTCTCATCTGTTGAATAAGTCACAGGCTAAAGGAGAAGCTGAAATGAACAGCTGCCAAATGATTATGCATGGGAAAAGCCTTTATTGAAGGGCAGCTCCAAGCATTCAAACTGGGCACCCCAATGGCTGACTTCAAAGTGGAATTCAAATGGTATTCACAAACAGTGGCAGACAATGGGAGTGTGTTGAAGAAAGAGTGAGAAGACCACCCACCAGCAAGCAAAGCCCCCATCCATAAATCACGCTCATAAATTGCAGCATGGTAACCTTACTGTCACTCCTGGGTTTAGCAAGACTGTGGGAGAATGTGTTGGTGCTGCTGAGAAGAGTGCAAAGTGCTGGCCTCACTCCAAGTCATCAATGCATGAGAATTCCCAACTCAGGGAAGACCAGCTCTCAAAATAAACTTAAACCCAGATCCCTTACCATAAGGTTTAAGTCCCACTTACTGAGGGATTATGTTCTTCCTACTGTTGTGACCATTATTCAACCCTGAACCAACTTCCCGAAAAGCAGGTATCTGTTCATTGACAAATCACTATTCCTGAGTATCGTACTTGGTGTGTGTGAATTTGACTGCCTTGTTTCTTAGATTGTACGTAGCTTATTGGCTGTAAAGCAACTTCAAACAGCCTGGGGTTGTGAACAAGACTACGTACATAGAAATCTCCTATCCTCACTGATTTACTATCCTAAAG